>NC_056502.1:53325238-53333945 GCF_014905685.2 Nematolebias whitei
TGAAGCTCTCGACCTTGACCTCTCTAAGTGGCTTTAAGAATCTGTTGGACTCCTGGCAGGGACCAATGCAGACATGTTCCTGTTTTTAGTTTTATACATTTGTCTCGGAATCTAGCAGTTTTTTTTTTTTGGTTTTGTTACCTTTTTCCTTTTAGCCATCCTATTTGTTAAAAAAAAAAAAAAAAATAAATTAATTAAAAAAAACTGTAGTATGAGTTTTTATAACTGCTTATTGTTGTTGCTGTTGTCCATTGTTGTCATCTTTCTTTGTTGAAATCAGGTCTCTCTTGTAAATGAGTCCTCGAGGCTCAATGGGATTTACCTGTATAAATAAAGGTTGATTGATTATACATATTAAAACTGGGTGTCACCTTAATCTGTCCGGTTTAGTCCGGATCTTCTTCTGTTTCAACTTAGAGCTGTTATTCTAGTCTCTGTTTCCTTATATGGATTCATGTTTGCTCGGAGCTGCCTCAGGAAGAGTTATTGTGAAACACTCTTTTTGAGTAACTCATCACTCGTATAACATTTCTGAGAAAACATTTTCTGAGAAGACAGTTCACTTCTTTCTTAAACTCTCAACATCATGAAACGAACTAACAACAAAATACATTTTAAAATCACAACAGATTATAATATTAACTTGATTATCTTTACTTGATTTGTTTGTAAATCAACAGTTCCTGTTTCTTTATTTAAGGAATGACAGTTTCATTAGGAGAATGTCTTCTTTTTTCTCTCTCTCCCTATTCTCTGCCTGCATGTGTGTGGGTGTGTGCCTCCCTCCAGCTCATCTGTTTCCAATTAACTAGGCTGGAAATCTCTGGTACTTTCCCTCAGGCTCAGATTGAAAAAGGGCTAAAAATCCTTGTAACAGTCTGATTTCCACAACAAAGCGGCACTTATTGACACTGTTTACTGGAATACCCGGCAAAAAACCTTCAGAAGCTTCAATATATTCAAAACAGTGCAGCCAGGATTTTATTGAGCGCTAATAAATTTGAACATATTACACCCATTCTCCATAACCTCCACTGGCTTCCTGTCACCTACAGAATTCCGTACAAATTGCTCTCATTACCCATCAGTGTTTAAATGGAACTTCACCAGATTATCTGAAGGACCTCCTTGCTCCATATTCATCCATCTGGTCCCTACGATCACAGAACAGTCATCTCCTTCTCCTTCCATGAACTATAGTTAGGGTCGGCTTGGGTTTCCTGAGCTGTCCCTTAGTTATGCTGTTATAGGCTTAGACTGCTGGAGGAAAAACTGACCACAATTTTCACTCTGCTACTGTCTTTACTTACTCTGCTCAACCTGTTTTGTATTTGTAATTATTTTTTCTATCCTTAACGTGTGTTTTTTTGTCTTTCAGATACACCTGGACCTACCATTCTGTGTTCGTCTGTCTCTCCTTCCTGTCCTCTCAACCAGCCGGTCAAAGCAGATGGCCTCTTGTCCTGAGCCTGGTTCTACTGGAGGTTTCTTCCTTTTAAAAGGGAGTTTTTCTTTCCACTGTTGCCACTGTGCTTGCTCAGGATGGGAGACTGCAACGAAGCCAAGATTCAACTTGTCTGCTGGATTCCTTAGATAGAGAACTTTACTAATTGGCTTTTATGTGAATGTTCCTGTAAAGTGCCCTGAGACAACTTTGTTGTGATTTGGCGCTATATAAATAAACTGAATTGAATTGAATTGAATTCTGTGTCGATCCCTCAAGAAGGGAGCAGCCAAAAAATGACATGCTTAGAAAAAGATAAAACATAACCACTTTTACTGAACAGAACTTTATTGAAGTTATTTGTAGCACACAAAATTATCGAGGTATCACCCAGCACATTTCTTCCAACTCACTTATATAAAAGAAGTGTTTACTGAACGTTACCTTTTCTACCATATTTACAATGAAAAAGACAAGATTCAAATAAAACCATTGGGCCTCAATGTAATGTAATAATTAAATGTAATACTTCCGGTAAGATGGCCTGCAATCTACCTCTGACGATACTGTTTGGATTATTTCTGCTTTTTTCGTTTTTTGTCTGGGATATCAACTCGTTGCTTGTGTATGACCGACAACAGCTCCTCGATCTTCGATTGTCTGTATCTGCTGTCGCTGATTCTGACCATTTTGATCGTGACTCGGGCCCCCCCCCCCCCCCCCCTTCCACCCCTTCTGGCAGACGTGCCTGCTTGTTTACGCTGGGCCCCAAGCCTGCCTTTTCGGAGATATCGATCCAGACGCCGGGGTAAACGTGCCGGCCGGCTGGTAAAGCTCAAAGCTCTGCGTGGTCAACGTTTCCACAGCCAGCTTCCTACGTGCCCAGACCAGGGAAAATATGGGTGTTGTCTACCGGCCCGACGCCTGAACCATCCTGGAGGCGCTATTTTTAAAAATCTGCAACCGTTGGCGCGCACCACCCCCACCATGGCTGGTTCTGTGTCGGACCAGATCAGGACGTGCCTCTTCAACACAAGGTCTGTTGCCAACAAGACTTTTATCCTAAATGACATTTTTAAAGACGAGGGACTAGATTTTCTCTTTTTCACGGAATCCTGGTTGCCTTTGGGTGATTCAAGCGCCTTGGTAGAACTTTTACCTCCTGACTGTCTGTGTTTTAATGCCCCGCGGCCTTCAGGTCGGCGGGGTGGTGGAATATTAACTGTATTTAAATCAAACTTTTCCTGTAAACAGTTGTCCACCCTCATGCCCTGCCCCAGTTTTGAGCTGAGTGCTTTTGAACTCGGACATTCTCCTCCCGTTCTGTGTGCGATTGTTTATCGCCCCCCTCGTTCCAAGGACTTCATAAGTGAATTATCTGATATTCTGGCTTACTTCACACCAAGATATGATCACTTTATTATCGTTGGTGACTTTAATATTCATGTCTGTTGTCAGGAGAAGACGTTAGTGAAGGACTTCCTTGATTTGTTGGACTCATTTAATTTAACTCAACATGTAAATGGTCCCACCCAATAACACGGTCACACTCTGGATCTCATTTTAACACGTGATGTCTCTGTTTGTAATCTGGTAATCGGTGACAACGTTCTCTCAGACCACATGCCTGTCTTGTTTGATATCATCCCGCCTTGTCCTACTGCTAAGTCATGTGATTCTGCACGTACTTCACGCACCATTAACCGTTTCACTGCTGCACGTTTTACTGAAGCTTTTAGCTCTGAGAGAATCGATCAGCTCTCAGTGTCTCTCTCCACCGAGGAGCTAACCTCTCAGCTTAACTCTGTTTGCTTAATATCCTGATGCATGCTCAATAATCCAGGTAGAAAAATCTAAAAAAGTTAAATCTGGTCCTCTGGACATTCAAAAAAACAAAACAAAGCAAATCAACAAAAAATGTAGAAACATTTCGTCTCTCATCCGAGAGACTTCCTCAGTCTGAGGAGCTGTATTCAGCTCAGTCTCTTAAATAGCACCGTCTCAGAGTGGATCAACCAGTTTTGCTGCTGACAACCAAAACCAGCTGATCACATGCTCAAGAAGGACCATCAGCCTAACAATGGATCATTAGCACACTGATGGCTGTTTACTGTTCACAGAGGGCTGAGTGATACTAGCAATCACAGCATTGTAAGAGGGGGACAGTTGAACCCGTAGGCCTCCACCCCTGTTTAATGATGGACGGTTTCTTTTCACAAAGATGGCCTCCTTTACTCCTCTCTCAAACCATCGTTCCTCTCTGTCCAGGACGTGAACATCTTCATCCCTGAAAGAGTGACTGCTGGCCTGGAGATGAGTGTAGACCGCAGAGTCCTGGCCTGATGATGTTGATCTTCTGTGCTGGGCCATCCTTTTGGCCAGTGGCTGTTTTGTTACCCCGATGTAAGACTGATCACAGCCCTCCTGACACTGAACAGCATACACAACATTGCTCTGTTTGTGCCGGGGGACTGGATCTTTGGGATGAACCAGTCTTTGCCGTAATGTATTTTGGGGTTTAAAAGCCACTGGGACGTTATGTTTAGAAAATAAACGTCTCAGTTTCTCTGATACTCCCTCAACATATGGAATGACCACTGGTATGGGTTCCTCCTTTTCACCTCATGGCTGACTGGAGTCCTGTTTGGGTTTCTTCTCTGCTTTCAGGAAGGCCCAGTTAGGATATCCACATTGCTCTAGAGCCTGTCTTGTGTGGGATTTCTCCTTCTGCCTGGCTCCTGGTTGATCCACTCTGAGACGGTGCTATTTAAGAGACTGAGCTGAATATAGCTCCTCAGACTGAGGAAGTCTCTCGGATGAGAGACGAAACGTTTCTACATTTCTTTGTTGATTTGCTTTGTTTTGTTTTTTTGAATGTCCAGAGGACCAGATTTAACTTTTTTAGATCTGTTTGCTTAAATATTCTGGACCAAGTTGCTCCCGTTAAAACCAGGAAAACAAAACTTTTATCAGAACCATGGCTTAATGACGTCACTCAAGCCGTTAGACAGCAGTGTAGGAGAGCAGAACGCAGGTGGAGGAAAGCCAGGCTTCAGGTTTCTTTTCAAATCCTGAAGGAGAGTTGGCGTCATTATCAGAAGGCAGTTAAAGCCGCCAAATCGAAGTTCTTTTCTGCGATAAGTGCCTCAAACTCCCACAACCCCCGAGCCCTTTTTTCCACCCTGAACTCAGTTCTACACCTCAGTGAACCTTCACCTCTAGAAGCCTCAACTGAGCTGTGTGAAAACTTCCTCCATTTCTTTTCTGAAAAAGTTGCAAACACCCGGGCACTCATTTCTCCACCTGCTCATGATCCGTCCATCCCATCTCATTGTGTTGCTGTTCTTGACCACTTCGAGCCCATCTCTCTGTCTTCCCTGGAGCAGGTCATGTGCGGCATGAAGCCATCTGGCTCCCCTTTTGACGTTGTCCCCCCTCGACTCCTTAAGGAGCTTCTTCCTGTTCTGGGCCCTCCTGTTCTTGGCATTGTGAACAGCAGCTTAGCCTCAGGTGTGGTGCCAATAACTTTTAAACATGCTGCTGTCCAACCTCTCCTGAAAAAACCTAGCCTTGACCCCTCAGTCATGTCCAACTTCCGGCCTATCTCCAGACTCCCATTTGTCGCTAAACTACTGGAAAAAATAGTGGAGTCCCAGCTGAAATGCTTTCTAGAGGATAATGCCATCTTAGAGCTATTCCAGTCTGGCTTTAAACCTCTCCACAGCACTGAAACTGCTCTACTCAAGGTTTTTAACGACATTCTCCTTTTCACAGACGCTGGTGATTCTGTGCTCCTTCTCTTACTGGACCTCACATCTGCCTTTGATACAATCGACCACGAGATCCTCATTGCGAGGTTAGAGCAGTGGGTGGGCATCACTGGGTCAGCCCTCGAATGGTTTAGATCTTACCTCGCTGACAGGTCCTTTTGTGTCTCCATCAAAGATTTTAGTTCAGCCTCGGCAGCGCTTAAATGGTGGGTACCACAAGGGTCCATCCTTGGTCCTCTTTTATTTTCTTTATACCTGCTGCCACTAGGTGCTATTTTCAGGAAACATAACATACCTTTTCATTTCTATGCAGACGACTGCCAAATCTACTTCCCCCTCAGACTCAACGGTACTCGCTCTATTCAACCGTTACTGGACTGCCTGGCTGACATCAGAGATTGGATGGCTTTAAATTTCTTGAGTTTCAACGAGAAGAAATCTGAAGTTATGCTCTTTCCTCCCAATGACACAATCACCAACCACTGCATCGACCTATCCGTTCTGTCACCGTTAGTGAAATAAAGAGTCACTAATCTAGGAGTGATACTTGACCCTTCTCTGAAACTCAATCATGTAAATATGATTGTTAAATCCTGCTTTTTCCAGCTGAGGCGACTGTCTAAGCTGAAGCCCATATTGTCCAAAAATAACCTGGAGACAGTAATTCATGCATTCATTACATCCAGGCTCGACTATTGCAACTCACTCCTTTTTGGTATCAGTCAGACCTCCATAGCTAGACTTCAACTGGTCCAAAATGCAGCAGCCCGGTTTTTGACCAGCACAAGCAAAAGAGAGCACATTACACCTGTTTTGGCCTCCCTACACTGGCTTCCGGTTCACCTTCGAATCAAATTCAAAATACTCTTGTATGTCTATAAATCACAAAACAGCTCTGCCCCCTCCTATCTTACTGATCTGCTCCAGCCGTATGTCCCACCACGTTGTCTCAGATCAGCAGACCAGTTGCTCCTAACAGTCCCAGGAACCCGTCTCAAGCACAGAGGTGACAGGGCCTTCTCTGTAGCAGGCCCAAGATTTTGGAATGAGTTACCTCTGCTCGTTAGACAGGCCCCCTCCCTCACAGTTTTTAAATCTCGCTTAAAAACACACTTTTATTCCCTGGCTTTCAGCACTGTGTGATCTGTGCTGAGTCTTTGCATCACACTGTGTTGGTCATGTTGTGGTTGTTGTTATCCATTATTGTTTTTGTTGGTTTCTACTTTTTGGTGTCCTGTTATGTAATCTGTTGCTGTGTGCTTGTTCTTTTTGTCCCTGTACAGCACTTTGGTGTGCTTTGTCACTGTTTAAAGTGCTTTATAAATAAATTGGTATGGTATGGTATGGTAATGTAATAACTAAATGCAATGTAAAAACTAGGAGTGTAACTGTACATGTGGGTGTATTGAACCGTTTCGGTACGGCATGTTCGTTTCGGTCCACGTGCGTACCATTTCGGTTGTTTTTTCACTCATTAAATTTTATTAATGAGAGATTATGCGCCGCAGAACTGAAGTTCCTAAGTGTGTTTCAGCACAGCACTATTATCTTGCGGCACGTGCAGCATTAGCATTCTAGCATTGTGGTCTCCTTTTGGGGAACATTATGTCTTTCTTGTTAAAAGACAAGCGCAAATCCAAAGCGGTGTGTCGACGTTGTTTCATGGAGAGTGGATCTGCAGCAGCAACACGTCTAACTTGTTAACACCCTGAAACGACATCATCCGAACATGAATGTCTCTTCTAGCAGCTTGGTGCAAAGAGCGATAACAGCAGCATTTAAACAACCTTTATCAGGTAATTCAGATCGGTCCAGAGCAATAACACAAACTGTAGGAGTTTCTAAAGATCTGGATCTACGTTTCTGTTGTTGATGCGCCAGCTTTAAAGTTACTGAGCCCCGCTACTACATCACGTCAACACTTCAGCCAAAAAGTTGTAGCAGCACTTTATGAAAAAGCTAAAACTGATATTGTCAACAAGCCCTGGACCAGATTAAAGCCCTGCTCTAATGATGATGATAATGATGACATGATAAACGAGAGATTCAACCACCTCTTAACAGAAATGATGGCCGTTCAAGAAGAGGTATTATTTTATTATTATTATCTAATTAACTTTTTTAAATTTAAAATTATAATCTTATTAACTCATTTTTTACCTCTTTGTGTTGTATTTCCAGTCTGGGACAGAGATAACAGCTGAGTCTTCTTTCTCTTCAGGGAAGTCCACCAGAGATCACCTCCAGCTAAGAAGTCTGTGATGAGTGAACTCTGAACTTTTCCAGGGACCTGTCCCACCTGTGGGAGCAGGTCCAAGAGGTTGTGAGCAATAAGGCCAAATACAGCCACACTGCAACATTATCAAAGCTCTACCTCTCTATTCCTGCTACTGTTGTTAGTGAGAGGTTTTCTCCACCGCTGCAGATATTCACTGCAACTAGATCTGTGCTTTTGGCAGAAAATGTGGACAAGTTGGTCTTTTTGGTCAAAAACTTTAAACTTGATTAGTTAGATTGTGAACGGTCTGTTACTGCTTATTGTTCTGGTTCTGACTGTTATTGTATTAAGATTTTTATTATTGTTAGTATAGTTTATTTATTGTAAAGAGTGCCATTTTAAAAAAAATATCATCCAAATGGGTCGCTTTTATTTATTTTTATACAAACATATAGTTTACTTGGCATATTTTCAAGATAAACATTTTGTAAGTCTTTATTTTGGGCTTTTTTGTACCGAAAATTAACAGAACCCTCCCTGAAACTGAACTGAACCAAAATGTGATTTTAGTGTACCGTTACACCCCTAGTAAAAACTAAATGGTACATTATGGGGTGGCTGTGGCTGAGTGGTTAGAGCATTTGTCCTCCAATGCAAGAGTTGGGGGTTCGAATCCACCAGCAGTCACATGCCGAAGTGTTCCTGGGCAAGACACTGAACCCCTCATAGCCTCTGATGTGTGTCCCATCAGTGTATGAATGTGATAAAGCTCTGATTAGTCTCTTTAGAATGATTTGTTCAATTAGCTTTGTAGAGCTGTAGTAAAGTGCTGTATGAATGGGTAAATGAGGGCAGATATTGTAATGTAAAGCGCTTTGAGTATCTGGATAAGATAGAAAGGCGCTATATAAATGCAGTCCATTTATTATGTATGTAATGTAATAGGGAGAGGGTGGACTCCAGAAACCATCTTATCGCCATAAAACTGGTTGGCCCACTATGTGAGTAAGTCACTTATGGGACTGTGTTTGTTGTGGCTCCTTGGATTGATAAAGCCCTTTGGATGAAAGACAAAATGTTTCAAAAACAACAAAAAAGAAACCATCCAGATGACCTAACTTAACTTTGTTGGATGTTTTTCCTGAATTATTGAACATGAACTTTGCTGTAGTGTAATAACTAAATGTGATGTAATAAAAACTATAAATGTGATGTAGTGTAAACACTAAATGTGATGTAATAACTATACATGTAATGTAATGTAATAACTAAAGT
>NC_056502.1:53333955-53334418 GCF_014905685.2 Nematolebias whitei
TAACTAAATGTAATGTACGGTAATAACTGAATGTGATGTAATAACTAAATGTAATGTAAAGTAATATGTAATGTAATGTATTAACTAAATGGAATGTAATGTAAAAACTAAATGTGATGTAATAACTAAATGTAATGTAGTGTAATAACTGAATGTGATGTAATAACTAAATGTAATGTAATGTAATAACAAAACGTAATGTAGTGTAATAACTAAATGTGATGTAATAACTAAATGTAATATGTAATGTAATGTAATAACTAAATGTGATGTAATAACTAAATTTAATGTAATGTAATAACTAAATGTAATGTAAAAACAACTATACATGTAATGTAATAACTAAATGTAATTTAGTGTAATAACTAAATATGATGTAATAACTAAATGTAATGTAATGTAATAACTAAATGTAATGTAATAACGAAATGTAATGTAATAACAAATATACATGTAATGTAAT
>NC_056502.1:53334428-53341312 GCF_014905685.2 Nematolebias whitei
TAACTAAATGTTATGTAATAACAACTATACATGTAATGTAATGTAATGTAATAACTAAATGTAATTTAGTGTAATAACTAAATGTGATGTAATAACAACTAAACATGTAATGTAATGGAATAACTAAATGTAATGTAGTGTAATAACTAAATGTGATGTAATAACAACTATACATGTAATGTAATGTAATAACTCAATGTAATTTAGTGTAATAACTAAATGTGATGTAATAACAACTAAACATGTAATGTAATGGAATAACTAAATGTAATGTAGTGTAATAACTAAATGTGATGTAATAACAACTATACATGTAATGGAATGGAATAACTAAATGTAATGTAGTGTAATAACTAAATGTGATGTAATAACAACTATACATGTAATGTAATGTAATAACTAAATGTAATTTAGTGTAATAACTAAATGTGATGTAATAACAACTATAAATGTAATTTAATGTAATAATAACTTTTCAATGTTTGCAACACTGAAATAAAACAGTCTTTTTTAAAACAAAATATGAACATGAACAGTGTTTTTTCTTGTTGGTAGCAGGAATTTTACAATGGCTTTATGTCAACTGATTTTAATGAATCCATTCTTACTTTGAAATGATCAAACCCACGAGATAAGTTTGTTTTACATAAAACATGGATGGATACATCAAATGGTTGGGGTGCACAGGCCACCTCTATAAATTTGCAGCACCGTTGGCCATATGGCCATACAATTGTTTCAAAAGCATGCAACAAGAAAAACTGATAAGAAATGTGTTGTAGGCATTACATTGCAATTGATTATTTAGTTCAAATTTCAATAAAATAAAGTCTAATGTAATAAATCCCATTCAAAGATGTTGTGGATAAATATGTGACAATGTCATAACACAATATATAATACCAAACAATGCAATTTTTTGTTGTAACACACTTGTTTTATACCCCAAAAAACAAGAAACAAAAGTGTGTAGTGAACCTGGTCTGACCCTTATCTGACCTCAAATCTACCAGATGGACAGAGACTGTTATTTTCATTGATCTGAATAAGTCTGGGCCATCTGATGACTTTCTTTCTTGAATTAATCAAGCAGAAAAGACAATTCTTTATAATCATTACTGTCTTACAAATGTTTTGATAATCAAATTGTGTTAGTTCACTTTGTTCAAGGTCTGGCTTGGATTCCAGGTCACCTTGAACAACATTCTGACCTTTTTCTATTGCTGCTATTAGTTTCGCCTCACATTTTTTTAAATGTTCCTGGGATGTACAGTAGTCACCTTCTAAGCGCATATGTAGCTTTTGTAGATTTTGTTTATCTATTTTGCATTGTTCCAGTTCAGTTTTTGCAAGCTGCAACTGTTGTTGTAGCACCTCGTTATCTGCACACGTGGCTTTGTACTGACGGTCTATTTCTTTAAGCTTTTCATAAGATTTTGCTTCTAGTGACGCCTGCATTTCTGAGAGATCCTTCTCATGTGTTTTAGACATCCAGTCAAGGCGTTCCGACCGTTCATCCAATTCAGCTTTTAGAAGCAGAGAGATTTTTGCTAACCGTTCAAGGCTAAGCTTTTTACTCTCTGTCTTTAATGTTCCTGCGGCCAGACTTTTCAGCTCTTCTTGTCTTTGAGCTTCATCAAGTTGTTGTAATTGCTCTAATTGTGTACCAATCAGTGGAGTTGTTAAAATATTTAAGGCCCCCAAAATGATATCATCATTTGTTGGTTTTGAAAAGTTGTCTTCTTCTTCTTCGCTTGTCATTTTTCTTCTATTTAAAGATTAAACAGGAGAATTTTAATGTTTTAGGTTTTTCAAAATAAATAAAATCAGCAAAGTCTCTTTGTCTGATGTATTTACTTTTATTTAGTGATTTATCAATTAAACGTGCACTATCCTTTTAGCAAATGAGTAAACTTTTCCCAACTTTGTGAAAATCTGTAACTGTTTCTATTTTTTAAAAGTTTCTAATTTTATTATGAACCTGTTTTACAAGGATTTATCAGTGAATAAAATTTTTTTTGGTGAATGCTCGTTTGCATAAATACCTTATAACTTTTAAAATGCAAGATAACAGTAATTTTCAGCTTTAAGGAACGTTTATTGACTCGAAAAATGCCTTTTAGAAAATTAAAACGTTTAATTTCACTATTTAGACCTAATAAGCGAGTGAAAACCTGTCTTCTCAAGGTTGTCCAGAAGATGTCAGCCTTACCTTACTAATCTTAACTCAGACACTGTTTGTGTTATCCACTAGGGGAGCTATAACTTCCTGTGGCGTTCGGTTGACATCCTGTTGTTAGCCGCTTAGCTTGAAGTTAGCTTCGGCTAAACTCGGTTAAAATCGACATTTCTGAACGGATTTTTTACACAAACGTGGCAAAATTTCAACAAACACGACTTCTTAGCCTGAACATGAGTTTTTGGAACAATATTTCAGCTTTAAAAAGCAGATTTTATTTCCCTATGAAAACGAATTTCATTTCCGGGTGACGTGATTGACACGTCAAACAGCCAATGACAGAGCAGCGCAGGGGTGAGGGGAGATGACGTAGCACGTCAGTCACTTCTCAGCAAATCAGAGCGCTCCACAACAGCGAATTCAACCAATCAGGAGACGTTTTCAGCCAGCATGCTAGGTTTAGCCTGAAAAATAGTTCGTCACTTTTTCGTCTTTTAAACCATCAAAATGCACTTTTTCTGTTAAAAATTGTAACGAAACAACTCCTAACTATGTCCTGAGGCGGCGCTCAGCTTTTAAAACGTTTATCCATCTATTCAAAATACTCGTTCAAACTGAACAGAACCGAACTGGTCCACAGCCGGGTCTTAAAGCAGAACCTCGTACTTTTAGACAGAATAACGTCTTCCACAGCTCATCAGCTTTTAGTTACACGTAACAGACGTACAATTCAGCTTTTATAAAGACTCAATGACACAATTCAGCTATTAAAACATTGCCAGCGTAACACAAGCGCGCAGCTCCAATTGCGCTGCGTAAAGACGCACGGTTTCAGCACAGCTGATAAACTGTTATTGTACAACCTTGCCAACATGGAAAAATCAATCTTACACGTTTTAACAGTCATTCATGAGACGTGCGAGACACCAGTTTGTAGTGAGTCACGTGGGTACGTGTCACTTGTTGTATGACAAATATACGGGGTATATATTTATGCATACTTTTCACGAGTTCTTCATTTTTCTGACTGTAAATGCCGTGCATTGAATTTAACAGAAATGTGAACGAGAGACGTTATTATCTTTGACCCATCAAATGAATGGAGTCATTTATTTTCAGAATCAAAGTTTAACATCAAACATTTACATTAATTTGGCAAAATATGAAAATAATAACAGACAGTTTCACAAATAATGAACTTCAAATCACTCGGCGGTGATTTGAGGACTTTGCTTCAGATATTTCTAAAATATCTGTACTGATTTTGTGAGAGAGAAGAGTTTAAGATGAAAGGAGATTATCTTACAGAGAACTATGTGAGGGAATTTTAATCTGTTTGACCAGAAGTTGCACGCTCCGTCAGATCTCAGCTTTGCCCACGGTACACTTGGTCGAAGAAGAAGTTTTACCTTGTTGATGATCGATCACCTCAGTAAGAATCCTTTTCAACTGATATCAGCGTCTCCGTTGAGAACTGCTAAAATCCTTAGAGAGTCGTGCGTGGTTAGCTCAAACAGAAATTATAATTCCAAACGTCTCTGGATTCTCGGCAACTCCAAAACTCTCCATAACTCTAGTTCTCTTCTGAACTCCTTCAGAACTTTTCCATTCTCCATGGAATCTACTGCACTCTTTGGAACCGACTGCACTCTAGCCTGATAGAACCGGGAAGTTGTCACATTTTAAATGAGTTTACTTCCGAGTTTACTTCAGAGCTTTCTGATTCGTGGATAGACCAGAAAGAGGAGTGATTTTGTGACGTAAGATGTTATCTAAGCCAAGGTCAGAGGATGAGATTGTTTTAACAACTGACAGAGAGATTATTGCAGGAGAGCAGACTTCGTGGAGTCAACTCTTGGTAATCTTCTGAAAAAGTTTAAACATGACATCTTTCTCGGTAAACATTTTAGTTGACCGAAAACCAACCTTTCACATACTTACGACTTGACTCATTTCAGACAGAAAATCAAGAAATGCATATTCAGGTGATTTCTTCTCTGAATGAGGAATAAAAATCATTACTTACTGTTTATGTAAAATACAAATGAGTAGTTCTTTTCAACCTGTAAAGCATTGAGTGAACTAACACAATTTGATTATCAAAACATTTGTAAGACAGTAATGATTATAAAGAATTGTCTTTTCTGCTTGATTAATTCAAGAAAGAAAGTCATCAGATGGCCCAGACTTATTCAGATCAATGAAAATAACAGTCTCTGTCCATCTGGTAGATTTGAGGTCAGATAAGGGTCAGACCAGGTTCACTACAAGTGAAATACACTTAGAGGCACTTTAGTGAACAAACTGTGGAGACATGGTTTATGAATGAGCATTTAAGCTAGTGCTAGCAGCTAGTGCCTGATTGGGCTGAATCTAGTTGGCAAACTGCAAAAAGAAGGGAATTGCCAAAATGTCTCAAAATGTTTGTGATGTTTCTCAATTTGTTTTGTAAGTCAGACGCTTGCAGTCTTGTTGATTGAGTTTTAAACATGCTCAAAAAGTCTGTGCAAAAATGTGTCTCTCAAAACTGTCACATTACGTAGTCGTTGCAGGTTTCTGGAACTTCTGTCAGTAACACTACAGGTGTATTTTATATGAATTTTAGCTCACCTCCAACAGATAACATGAAAAGCATGTGGCCTTAGATGCCTAGGACTTAAAACCACATTGATAACTTATAATTATAAAAATCTAGTCCAAACCTGCCTATAATTATGTCTAAAGTGTACTCCAATAAGCATGGTGGAAGCTGCCACAGTGGTTAAAATGCAGGCCAAGGTGAAAACAGTAGCTATGTAAATAATGCACACAGCTTAGAATACAAGTCTGCAACTGAAAATTAATTTATTTCTTGAAATTTTAAGTTTATTTATTATTTAAGTTATTTTGGAAACTAGGTGGTAAACTAGTCTCCAAAATTTGCAGCCCTATGACTATTCTCTTGAACATTATATTTTATTAAAAACCATGCAGAGGATGAGGAATATTTGGAGGTTCTTAATGTTCCGTCTTCTTCACCACCTGGCTACACCTTCTCTGACGGGTCGGGCAGCTTGTGAAAGGGTGCTGGCTCTTCAAAAACATCATCTTCCATACTTTCCTCTATAGGCTTCATTTTACTGGACAATTTCGCCTCGAGAGATTTCTCTAGATAGACAAACAGAAAAATATATACATTTAGCAAGGAGAGACTAAACTAATTGTTCATGTACTCAGAGGTAAAACAAATGCAAACTCCTGACTCAATCAAAACAAGTGTTCAGATTTTGCAAAGAAGAGAGAAATTTCCTAAAAACAGCTCTTTTTTTAGGAATTTTAATATCAATTCAATTTCATTCAGTTTAATATATAGCGCCAAATATCAACACAGTTGTTTCAGGGCACTTTACAGGAACATTCACATACATAGAAAAGCCAATTAGTAAAGTTCTCTGTCTAAGGAATCCAGCAGACAAGTTGAATCTTGGCTTCGTTACAGTCTCCCATCCTGAGCAAGCACAGTGGCAACAGTGGAAAGAAAAACTCCCTTTTAAAAGGAAGAAACCTCCAGCAGAACCAGCTCAGGACAAGCGGCCATCTGCTTTGACCGGCTGGTTGAGAGGACAGGAAGGAGAGACAGACGAACACAGAATGGTAGGTCCAGATATAGGTCCAGGTGTATCTGAAAGACAAAAAAACACATGTTAAGGATAGAAAAAATAATTACAAATACAGAACCGGTTGAGCAGAGTAAGTAAAGACAGAAGTAGAGTGAAAATCGTGGTCAGTTTGTCCTCCAGCAGTCTAAGCCTATAGCAGCATAACTAAGGGACAGCTCAGGAAACCCAAGCCGACCCTAACTATAGGATTTAGCAAAAAGGAAAGTCTTAAGCCTAGTTTTAAAACTGGACAATGTGTCAGCCTCAGGGACAGAGATTGGAAGTTGGTTCCACAAGAGAGGAGCCTGATAACTGAAAGATCTGCCTCCCATTCTGTTTTTGTAAATTCTAGGAACCACAAGTAAACCTGCAGCCTGAGAGCGAAGTGCTCTGTTAGGAAAATATGGAACAATAAGATCTGTAATATAAGATGGAGCTAGGTTGTTGAGAGCTTTGTAGGTTAGAAGTAAGATTTTGAATTCTATACTGGATTTGACAGGGAGCCAATGGAGAGAAACTAAAACTGGAGAGATATGATCTCTCCCAGTAACTCCAGTTAAGACTCTGGCAGCAGCATTTTGGATCAACTGAAGACGTTTTAAAGAAGTATTTGGACACCCAGATAATAAACCATTGCAATAGTCCAGTCTAGACGTGACAAATGCATGGACCAGTTTTTCTACATCATTTTTAGATCAGATGTTTCTAATGTTAGTGATATTACGCAGGTGGAAGAAGGAGGTTCTAGTAACGTTTTTAATGTGGGGGATAAAAGTGACATGGTTCTGTTTTTGTTTTCCTGCACCTCTGTTCCCCATGTCATCATCCACAGCTGATCCTTATTCTAAATCACCCCAGGTGCTCCTCATTGTCTCATTAGTGTCAGTATTTAGACTGTGTGTTTTCACTCCTTTGGTATCTGGGCTTTATCCTTCCACGGTGTTATGGTCTGTGTCAGCTCCACCTATTGTATTCTATTCGAAGTAAGTTTTGCTGCCCCGTCAGCATTTTGTTTTGTTCAATAAATTATTAGTTATTGTTCACCATCAAGTCCTCCTGTTTTTCCT
>NC_056502.1:53341412-53354857 GCF_014905685.2 Nematolebias whitei
ACAGAACAACTGTGTCAACTCTTGAAACTGTGCCTGCAGTCAACCTACTTCACATATGGGGAGCAATATTATAGGCAGAAACATGGGTGTGCTATGGGGTCTCCAGTTTCTCCTATTGTTGCCAACCTGTACATGGAGGAGGTAGAAAAGAGAGCCTTGACGTCCTTTTCAGGGACACCACCAAGTCATTGGTTCAGGTATGTTGACGACACCTGGGTTAAAATTAAATCTCAGGAAGTCCAACATTTTACTGACCACATCAACTCTGTGGATAAATACATCAAGTTCACACGAGAAGATGTAAAAACACACAGAGTCTCTTACACCTGCAGCGTCTCACAGCGTCACAGTTACTGCTAAGAGAACATGCTACAGACGTAGCGCTACACTCAAACATCCTCCTAACATGAATATATGTTGATGATCAACCCCCTGGTCAACAACTGCCCACACTAAGCTCGCTAAACTAGCGAGTGAGCAACACAGAGGTGTCTCCATCTCCTGCACATGTGCACGTTTTCTACCGAAGCAGGAGACTCAGCAGCGGCTGGCTGCACAATTTCTGCTCTGTGTGTAGAGGTGGAGGTAACCAGGGAAACCTGGAGTGGAGTTTTATTAGATTGAGTATTCTCCTATTAATCAAGATGAATGGATTCGTTCACGAAGAAAGAGAAACTGCGCCGCCTGAACTAATGTTTCATAGTAAAAGTGTGTGTGTGTGTGTGTGTGTGTGGGGGGGGTCCAAATGAATGTTTTTTTTAATGTGGGGGGGACTTGTCCCCTTCACATATAATGGTTGCGATGGCTATGTTTGGCACAAACACCTGCGGAAGACAGTGATATGCTGCCAATGGGGCAAAAGTTGTATTTTCCCCTGTTAGAACTGCCCTACTCCCCTTGGGAGAAACTGAACCACCCGAACCTAGAAGAAACTCCCCTGGTACCCTCAAAGGCTGGCCAAGGCCCAACTCAGCTGAAGAAAACCGCAGGTCCTCTTTAGGAGCGGAATGCAGGCCCAACAAAACCCAAGGCAGGCAATTCATCCAAACATTATTCATAGTATTCACTAGTTAATCAGAGCCTGGTTTTTGAGTTACTGTTTCAATAGCGAATTTCTGGTAAATTAAACTGCTTGAGAGCGTTTAAAACTGAACGTTGCTGTAAGACTTCTTAGAAAAATTGCAGGTTTATTAATTTTAAGTGCATTGGAGTGAAGTTAACACTGAAAGAGCCTGGTTCTTGTATCTGTTAGATTTAAGCTCATTAAGTAACACTGCCAGAAGGAGGCATTTACTTAGAATATTCATGCATTGGGGTAAAACCTCCAAATAGGTGCCCATTCATTTGAAAATTTGGCTTTTAACAGTACTGTTGATTGAATCCAGAGCTAAAATAGTGTGTGAATCTCACTGCTCACTTTATAAAATATATTTACCTGTTAAACACTCTAAGTTGGCAACTGTTTAACCAGATAAGTGCTGAACAGTGGATTACCATGGCAGATGTGACAGAAATAAATATTGATCCATGTGAGGGGAAGGACTGGTTGGAGAGAGCGTTAACGCTGCTAACAGAATCCTTACATCCATATGGTGAACAGGTGGACAACATGAACTCAAAAGAGTTATTGGACGAGCTGAAGGATGTTGCAGAAAGTGTGACTTCTGCAGACATAACAAAGTCAAGCTATGACCAACTAGTTAAATTGTCACTCTTACTGAAGGCTAAACTTTATGTTGAGGCCAACAAGGCTGACAAGCTTGCAATAAGGTTAAACAGTGAGACCGACGAGTATCTAAGACTCATGGTACAGTTTAAATTTGATAAGGAGACCTGGGCAAATAAATTACAACGTGAGAGGGAGCTCTCACAAGCTCAGCTGTCATTACAAGCTGACTCATATGAGGAGAAGCTACGTGAAAGAGAGATTAAGTACCAGGCACTGTGTTCAGATAATGATGCGCTACAATGAGAGGTGCAGCTCACATCAAAAGCTCTGAACGAGTGCAGATTGGAAAAGGCGGCGTTAGTCCAACAAGGCGTGCGTTTACAAAGTGAATGTCATACATCACAGGAACGCTTAAAAGCCTGTGAGGCGAAACTAGCCGCAGCAACAAATAAGATTTCTGACGTGGGGCAAGGTTGTCTGGAACTCAAAGACGAACAAGGTCAGAGTCCAGGACACCCACCACCACCTCAGAAGGATTTTGCTGTACCTCTTGCACTTAATCCCCTTCCGTCTATCAGGTTTTAAACGAGGTCAATGTGGGTAAACCCAGAACAACAGCAGGCTCAGAAAAGTTTATAATAATATGTTTATTTAAACCAGGGAAGGATGGGGTCGGGATCTGAAAGTGGTAAGAACGAGGATTAGTTTTCTGTGGAGCAGATTTGTCAGGTAAGTTGGAGAGTAATGTCTTCTTACAGGTGGGTGCAGAGTCTTCAGCTCTGAAGGTGAGTTTCCAGGTTCCAGGTGTATTTACAGGTGCAGGTGTACAGGTGAATATTTACAGGTTTGTGGAGGAGGCAGACAGGCAGCGTGCAGATGGTCTCAGGTGAGTAGCTCAGGGTGGTCCCTGTAAAAAGAGGTTATGAGAGAAGGATCCAAAATATACGACCTGGGTATCCATGATCTCTCCTCCGGGCCGTATCTCTCCCAGTCCACTAGGTATCGGAAACCACGGCCTTGGCGACGAACGTCCAGGATCCGCCTAACGGTGTAAACCGGGTCGTTGTCAACCAGCCGGGCGGGTAGTGGGGGGTCGGTTGGAGGGTTGAGGGAGCTGACACCCACAGGTTTGATCTGCGACACATGAAAGGTCGGGTGGACTTTCATGGAGGAGGGCAAACGGAGCCTAACAGCAGAGGGATTTACGATTCTCTCCTTGGGAAAAGGCCCAGTGAACCTAGGGGAGAGTTTCCTCGGAAAGTCCTTTAACTGAATATCTCTGGTGGAGAGCCATACCTTCTGCCCTACTTGATACGAGGGTGCGGATAAACGATGCTGGTCGGGAAACCTTTTGTTCCGGTGGGCGGTGCGCATTAAGGCTCTTCTGGTCTGGTTCCATATCTTGCGACAACGTCGGAGATGGTATAGGACAGAGGGGACCAAGGCTTCAGGTTCATCGTTGGGGAACAAGGGAGGGTTGTACCTAGTGAAATTTCAAAGGGAGAAAAACCAGTGGCAGAGGAGGTGTGACAGTTGTGAGCATATTCGACCCAAGGTAAGTGTTAGCACCAGGATGTGGGATTGTTATTGATGACACAGTGTAATGACGTTTCAAGTTCTTGGTTACACCTTTCGGATTGACCATTAGACTGGGGGTGATGACCAGAAGTGAGACTAACCTTAGCTCCGAGGGTAGTACAGAATGCTTTCCAGACCTGAGAAATGAACTGGGGTCCACGGTCTGACAGGATGTCCAGGGGGATGCCGTGAAGGCGAAAAACGTGGGTGACCGTCAGCTGGGCGGTCTCCAAAGCGGTGGGTAATTTGGGTAGAGGGACGAAGTGTACAGACTTGGAAAATCTGTCAATGATAGTAAGAATGACAGTGTTACCTTCAGAGGGCAGGAGACCAGTGACGAAGTCCAGAGAGATGTGTGACCAGGGACGACTTGGGATGGGTAAAGGCTGAAGGAGACCGGCAGGCTGTTGATTTCCATTCTTGTTTTGCGCACATGTTGAACAGGCAGAGACAAATTCTGATATATCAGGATACAGAGTTGGCCACCAGAAATGTCTTTTACAGAAGGCAATTATACGTGTGACTCCGGGATGGCAGGTAAAGCGATGGTTATGGACCCAGTCCAGTACCTTACCAATAACTGATTTGGGGATAAACCTCCTTCCAGGTGGTCCAGAGCCAGGGTCAGGTTCAGAAGCTTGTGCCAATCTGATGGTGTTTTCGATATCCCAGGTGAGGGTCCCCACGAAGCAAGTGGATGGGAGAATGCTTGAGTTGGTCTTGGGAGAACCTGAAGGTGAAAACTGTCTGGAGAGAGCATCGGGTTTAATGTTTTTAGAACCGGGTATGTATGTTATGGAAAAATTGAATCTGGCAAAAAATAAGGACCATCGGGCTTGTCTGGGGTTTAGTCTCTTAGCGTTCTGCAAGTAGGCTAGATTTTTATGGTCAGTTCAAATAACAAAAGGTGTTTCGGAACACTCGAGCCAGTGTCTCCATTCTTCCAGAGCCAATTTGATAGCCAATAGTTCACGATTGCACACGTCATAGTTCTTTTCAGCTGGGGAGAGTCGCCGAGAGAAAAAGGCACAGGGATGGACCTTGTTGTCTGCGTCTGAACGTTGGGACAGGACTGCCCCAACACCGAGATCCGAGGAATCAACCTCTACAATAAATTGCCTCTTGGGGTCAGGGTGGCACAAAATAGGAGCAGAGGAGAAGCGAGCTTTCAACTCACCAAACGCTGTGTCTGCCTCAGGAGTCCAACAAAAGGTTTTTAATGTGGAGGTGAGTTGAGTGAGGGGAGCAGCAATCCGGCTGTAATCTTGAATGAACCATCTATAGAAGTTGGCGAAGCCCAGGAACCGCTAGAGTTGTTTGCGGTCTTTAGGGACTGGCCAGTCAGTGACAGCTCGGACCTTCTCTGGGTCTGCATGAAACTGACCCTTCTCCAAAATGAAACCCAAGAAGGGGACAGAGGTTACATGAAAATCACACTTTTCGGCTTTTACAAATAGTCGATTCTCATACAAACGCTGTAGTACAGCCTTAAAATGGTTAACATGTACTCTTTCATCACGGGAGTAGATCAAAATATCATCTAAGTAGACAAAAACAAAGTCATCCAAAAAATCTCGTAGGACATCATTAATGAGAGCCTGGAAAACAGCGGGTGCATTTGTGAGTCCGAAAGGCATCACCAAATATTCAAAGTGTCCAAGGGGGGTCTTAAAAGCAGTCTTTCATTTGTCCCCCTCCTTTATTCTTACCAAATGGTACACATTGCGTAAGTCTAGCTTGGCGAATATGGTTGCAGAATGGAGCTGATTGTGAACTGAATCAATTAGTGGAAGGGGGTATTTATTCTTTACAGTGATTGCATTTAATCCTCGATAATCAATACAGGGTCTGAGGGTCTTATCTTTCTTGTCTACAAAAAAACCCCCTGCCCCTAGTGGGGAAGTGGAGGGGCGAATTATGCCGGATGCTAAGGAGTCTTCGATGTAATCTTTCATAGACTCCTTTTCGGGGCCTGAAAGGTTATATAACCGACTGGATGGAAATGTAGCATCAGGAAGGAGTTCAATAGCACAGTTGTAATGTCTGTGCGGGGGTAGTGTCAAGGCTTTACTCTTACTGAAAACGTGGGCCAGGCTATGGTAAACTGGGGGAACCTTAGTTAAATCGATATCATCGGGAGGTTCCCTCCCTTTAACGGGAGTAGAGACAGCCGTTTTAAGACAGGACATTAAACAATCCTTGCTCCAACTCTCTAAACAACGTTCTGACCTGGTGAGCCAAGGATACCCAAAAATTAACTGAGATATGGGTGAATCAAAGACAAGAAACTCACCCAGCTCATGATGATTGCCAGAGACAACAACGTGAAGATCCGAGACCTTGTGAGTGATTTGGGCAAGATGTTGTCCAGTTAGCCCTGTGATGGAGTGAGATGAGGTGAGTGGTACGGTGGGGAGTTAGAGTTGTTCCACTATGTCTCTGGAGATCAGACTTTGTTCTGCACCAGAATCGATAAGAGCAGAAACAGGCAATTTAATTTGATCATGAAGTATGGTAGCAGGTACAGACAGAAGCGAGGCAGGGGAGATTTGGGATGAACTCGGCGGCGTCCCCTGTTTTACTGCCGAGCCGGTCCGTTTCCACGTATAGGACAAGTGGCGACAAAGTGTCCCTTGTTACCGCAGTAGATGCAGACCTTCGTGGCATATCGTCTCTGTCTTTCCTCAGGAGGTAGTCGGGTCCTCCCCACCTGCATCGGTTCAGGTTCAGACTCGGGCGATGAGGAAGTTCTGGTGTTGTTATTCTCGGTTGACCGAAAAAAAACATGCTGAAGATTATGGGTAACGTAGTTTCTTTCCTTTCTACATTCCTTTATTCTGTTGTCGATGCGGATAGAGAGAGCGATTAATTCATCCAAGCTCCCGGGTTCATCCCGGGACGCAAGCTGGTCCTTTATGTTCTCATTTAAAGAATTAATATATGTACCTCTTAATGCTAGTTCGTCCCATCCAGCCTCCTCAGCCACAATACGAAAGTCCACAGAGTGATCGGCTGCCGACTTACTTCCTTGTCGTAGTGATAATAGTTGTTTTACGGCCGCCTCCTGGTGGAGTGGATGGTCGAATACACGTTGGAATTCTTGAATGAAAGCTTGAGAAGTTAGAGAATCAGGAGAATGGGCAGATAGAAACGCTTGGGCCCAACGGAGAGCTTTTCCCTTTAATGCTGAAACAATGTAAGTTATTTTAGCGTAATCATTCGGAAACAGAGATGGGGAGCGAGTGAAGGCCAAGTTGCATTGGAGCAAAAATCCCCCACATTGACTGATATTACCTTCAAAATGTTCAGAAGGTCTCAGATCTGGTTCTCTGAATGGCAACACAGGACTTGGAGACAGGCTGGGAACAGAAGGTGGGTTAGCAGGAGTGGCAGGAATTAAAATGATTATCTTGCTGTCTAAGGCAGCTACACTGTGAGAAACTTGATTTAAAGTGGCGGTGATATTTTATTGAAGTTGGTAAAGATGTTGATACATTTTATCAAGTTCAGCAAACTTACTCTCATAAACTTGTGTAGAGCTCGCAGTCTGAGTGTTGCCAGATTTACCCACAGACATGTTGCTTGGCTGAAGCAAACTATCAGGTTTTAAACGAGGTCAATGTGGGTAAACCCAGAACAACAGCAGGCTCAGAAAAGTTTATAATAATATGTTTATTTAAACCAGGGAAGGATGGGGTCGGGATCTGAAAGTGGTAAGAACAAGGATTAGTTTTCTGTGGAGCAGATTCGTCAGGTAAGTTGGAGAGTAATGTCTTCTTACAGGTGGGTGCAGAGTCTTCAGATCTGAAGGTGAGTTTCCAGGTTCCAGGTGTATTTACAAGTGCAGGTGTACAGGTGAATATTTACAGGTTTGTGGAGGAGGCAGACAGGCAGTGTGCAGGTGGTCTCAGGTGAGTAGCTCTCAGATCTCAGGGGAGTGTTTCTCAGGAGGCTCAGGGAGTTCCACTCAAACATAAGCGTTGCTTCAGCGAAGTCCTGATCCACAGTGAATCCTTATAAAGCCAGTGAGCAGATGAGTCATCTGTAGCAGGTGAGTATGATTAGTGCTGCCAACCAATCAGGGAGAAAAAAAACCCCACAGCAGCAGCAGCAGCTGAAATGCCTTACCGTCACCTCCAAGTGAGTCTAGCGACACACCTCCACGTGCCATTTTGGTTCCTACGACACCAATCACTCAGCCTCTGCTATCGATTTCGGATTTGCACAAAATTGCAAAATATGTCCAATGCTTTGAGCCAGGGCCGTTGGGTTCAACTGACACTAAGGCCTATCTGAACGACCTTGACTTCCAATTAAGAAGCTATCCTAACGCTACAGTTGAGGATAAAGTATGGAAGGTGGAAGTGGATCTACTAAATACACATGCACATGTTCAAACTTCCCTTGGAGAATAGGAAACTGTTGCAGTGGAGTCTTAGTGTTCATTCTTTCATTCGACCTTTATTTAGAGAGATAGGTCACAATGAGCCTAGAAGACTCATTTACAAGTGAAATCTGTTTAGACAGACAAAAAAAATAGTGAAACTGGACACATGTAGGAACTGGAGGTGAAAAAATTCCTATCAGCCTCTTTCTTCTTGGCTGAGAAGAAAAACTCTAATATTAAAAAACACCTCACACAAACAAGCACATAGTGGCGTGGACATTCCGCAGAGGGGGGAGACGACGAGAGCGGCCAGCAATGTCCTTGGACGCTCTCGAGGGCACTGTAGAGTTCTGATAAGGATGGAATAATCAGTCATTGTCTTCCGATGAGATCCGTAAACATTCTCGAGGGATGTTGGGGAATGTCCAAGGATAATGCCTATGGGAATCCAAGAGTCCTGAGATGATGACACAATGTTTATTCAGCTGTTTTCCTATGGTTTGCAGTTGGAAATTCCTCGGGGCGTCAGATCACGTTCTCCAGGTGAATTCAGATAAGATGGCCTTCAAGGCCAGCCTGGGGTGCCAAATTCAGATAAACACAGTTGTTTTAGGGGCAGGCAGAACTTAATGACATCTACCTTGAGTCTGTGTTGGTCCAAATGGTTCCAAAATGTCCAAATTACATGGCCACACCTATGGAACGTGCCTGAGTAAAATCCCCGAGATCTGATTCATTCTGCCCAAAGCATTTGAGTCTGGGTAATTGAGGCACAAACCAAGCCATCATAAAGGCAAGCAGCGTGATCGGGCCCAAATTTGCTGCAGATTACTTCCTTGATTGTAGATAAAACCAACAACCAGCCAAATCCAAAAAGCAGGAACCAGTTATTGTAAATCCAATTAAATATGTGTCCTTAAAATCCACAGATGGCAGCAGAGATAGACACATCAGCAAGTCTTCAAGTCGATGAGATATCCAGCTGCGTGTGTGCCAACAGGGCAAATCAGCTTGCCTAAAGCCTGTCTTCTCTTTGAAGAAATGTTATCAATTGTGTTGAGAGACCAACTGATCAAATCAAGTCCATAATGATGGTTCGGAAGATATGTAGAGAGAGGCTCAGAAGCAGTTTCACAGACAGACAGAGCAGCAAAGCAAAGCAGAAAGGGAGGTGAGGGGAAGTGTCCGACCTCGGCACGAGCAACTGGTGAAAGGATGCCGTTGCACCTTGGCATGCTGGCAAGCTAAACAGGAAGCTGCCCATATGCATACATCTCTAGGGAGTCCATGCCACACAAACTTTGCCCCTACCAGTTTTACTGAAGCTTTCATCCCTGGGTGTGAAAGGAAATGAACTGTATCAAAAACCTGCCGACGCCAGCCAGTAGAAACCAGAGGTCAAGGCTTGCCAGTTGAGACATAACAAAGAAGGGTTGCACCACAGTCATGAAAGGAAACTTCCTCCAAATGCAAACTGGATTTGGCTGCCTTAAGGGCCAGAATACCCAGGTCCGTCAGTTGGTCTGCGGCCATGGTGAGATAATCAATGCCTAAATGTGCAGAAGCAACTCTTATTCAGGACAGACAGACAGTCACCAGGTTATTCTTGTCAGCCACATGCTGAATGTCCGTAGTAAACTCCAGAATGGCAGACACATGCCGTTGTTGCCATGCCAACCACGGTTCATAAACTTTTGCCATAGTAAAGTAAAAGTGAGAGGCTTATGGTCAACAAAAGCAGTAAAGTCCCTGCCCTCCAACATGAACCGAAAATGGTGCATTGCCAGATAAAGGGCGAACAGTTCCCTATCAAAGGTGCTATATATTTTTTCAGCATCCTGGAGTTTCCTGCTAAAAAAAAAGTGAGGGGTTGTCATGCGCCATCCACCCATTGTTTACAATTTGCCCTGACTGAATAATCAAAGGCATCAGTTGTCAGAGCCACAGGAGCCGCTGGAGATGGGCCAAAAGTACAGCATTAGCCAAAGCCTCTTTGGCATTATCGAAAGCCTGCACATTTTCGGGGGTCCACTCTATTTGCTGGTCCTCCTTTTTTGTGTCTAAGTGCTTCGTACAAGGGTACATAAGATGAGCTGCCTGTGGGATGAAACAGTTATAAAAGTTCACCATCCCCCAAAACTCCTGCAAGGGCTTCACTGAGGGAGGGCGAGGAAAAACTCAAACAGCTTCAACCTTGGCAGGTAGGGGAACTGCCCCTTGAGCATACACTCTGTGTCCTAGGAACTCAACAGCAGGCAGACCAAACTGGCATTTAGCTGGGTTCATGATCGGGCCATGCTCACTGAGCCAAACAAACAGCTGGCAAAGGTGTACCATCATGATGAACAAGCCACCAATCTATCGTCCAAATAGACAAACAAAAACGACATACCTTGCAGGACCAAATCCATAAGTTGCTAGAACGTCTGAGCTGCACCTTTAAGGCCAACGGGCATCCGTAAAAACTCAAAGACCAAAAGGAGTGATAACTGCGATTTTTGGTACATCTAAGGGATGCACAAGAACCTGATGGTAGCCCCGCACCAAATCTGCCTTGGAAAAAACAGTTGCCTCCACCAGGCAGGCAGAAAAATCCTGAATGTGAGGGACTGGGTACCTGTCGTTACTGGTTGTGTTGTTAAGGCGCTGAAAATCCCCACAGGGTTGCCAGCCCCCATCAGCCTTTGGCACCATGTGCAAGGGGGACGCCCATGGACTTTTGAAATGTCTCACAATGCCAAGACGCTCCATGTTAACAAACTCCACCTTAGTTATTGCTAACTTACTGGTATCTAGGCAGCGTGCTTGTGCAAAAAACGATGGATCAACCCTAGTGATACAATGTTCCACCCCATGTTTAGCTATGGTAGCAGAAAAGGTGGGAACTGTCAAAGCAGGAAACTCTGCCAACAAACGCTGATACTCATCACCTCTGGCAAAAATGTTAGCAAAAGGTCGATAGACGGAACCTCCAAGTTTACAGGGGTAGGTATCGAAAGACAGCATCAATTAAGCAGCTATTAGCAACATGCACTAATAACCTGAAAGCACATAAAAAAAAATCAGTACCCAAAATAGCTACAGACACAGACGCTATTACAAAGTCCCACTGAAACTGACATCCGTTGAAACACACAGTCACCAACCTCGATCCAAAAGTGCGAATATTGGTGCCATTAGCTGTGTCCAGCGAGGGTCCGTCACTCTGACACAAATTGTCTGCAGGCAAAACTGGCATAATACTCCTTAGTGACTTAACCACTTATGAACCTCTGAAAAGAGATCCAGGAAGTGGTTACAAGAAGAAGTTAATAGATTGCCTGAAAAATTTGGAGCAGGACAAGGCAATTGACCGTATTCTGTACCACAGACTGTACCCAGGGGAGGCCACGCCTAGTCTGTATGGTTTACCTAAAATTCACAAACAAGGTGTACCTTTAAGACCAAATGTTGGCATTATTAATTCTGTCACTTACAATGTTTCCAAATATCTGGCGGCTGTACTCATCCCTTGAGTTGGAAGCTTAGAACATCACATACAGAACACCATGGACTTTGTAGATAAGGTGAGGGATGTCATCCTGGAGACTGATGGAATAATGGTCCCTTTTGATGTTACATCACTCTTTACGTGCATTTCTGTTGATGAGGCAGTAGAGAAGGTCAGTTTAAGATTAAAATCAGACACCACTCTGAGCAGCAGGACCACGCTTTCCACAGAGCAACTGTGTCAACGCTTGAAATTGTGCCTGCTGTCAACCTACTTCACATATGAGGAGCAATATTATAGGCAGAAACATGGGTGTGCTATGGGCTCTCCAATTTCTCCTATTGTTGCCAACCTGTACATGGAGGAGGTAGAAAAGAACCTTGACATCAGGGACATCACCACTCCCATCATCCTCTGGAGCACAAGTTAGGAGTCATCAGGACTCTGTACCACAGAGCAGACAGCATCCCCACTAACTCAGGAGCCAGGCAGAAGGAGAAATCCCACACAAGACAGGCTCTAGAGCAATGTGGATATCCTAACTGGGCCTTATTGAAGGCAGAGAAGAAACCCAAACAGGACTCCAGCCAGCCATCAGGTGAAAAGGAGGAACCCAGACTAGTGGTCATTCCATGTGTTGTGGGAGTTTCAGAGAAACTGAGACGTTTATTTTCTAAACATAACATCCCAGTGGCTTTTAAATGTCAATACACATTACAGCAAAAACTGGTCGATCTCAAAAATCCAGTCCCCTGGCAAAAACAGAACAATATTGTATATGTTGTTCAGTGTCAGGAGGGCTGTGATCAGTCTTACACTGGGGAAACTAAGCAGCCATTGGCCAAAAGGATAGCCCAGCACAGAAGGTCAGCGTCATCAGGCCAGGACTCTGTGGTCTACACTCATTTCCAGGCCAGCGGTCACTTTTTCAGGGATGAAGATGTTCACATCCTTGATAGAGAGGAATGATGGTTTGAGAGAGGAGCAAAGGAGGCCATCTTTGTGAAAAGAAACCATTCATCATTAAACAGGGATGGAGGCCTCAATGTTCAACTGTCCCCCTCTTATAATGTTATTATTGCTAGTATCAATCAATCAACCTTTATTTATACAGGTAAATCCCATTGAGCCTCAAGGACTCATTTACAAGAGAGACCTGATTTCAACAAAGAAAGAAAGATGATGACAATGACAAAGAAAGATGACAACAATGGACAACAGCAACAACAATAAACAGTTATAAAAAAGCATACTACAGTTTTTTTTTTTTTTTTTTTTTAACAAATAGGATGGCTAAAAGGAAAAGGTAACAAAACAAAAAACAGCTAGATTCCAAGACAAATGTAGAAAACTAAAAACAGGAACATGTCAGCATTGGACCCTGCCAGGTGTCCAACAGATTCTTAAAGACACTTAGAGAGGTCAAAGTCGATCAAGATCACTCAGCCCCCTGTGAATAGCAAGCTACCATCAGGGTGATAACGATCCATTGTTAGGCTTATGGTCCTCCTTAATCATTTGAACAGCTAGTTTTGGCTGTCAGCAGCAAACCGGTTGATCCACTATGAGAAGGTGCTATTTATAAGACTGAGCTGAATACAGCACCTCAGGCTCAAGTAATCTTTCGAATGAAAGACGAAACGTTTCTACTTTTTTTGTTTGTTTTGTTCTGTTTTGTTTTTTGAATGTCCAGAGGACCAGACTTAACATTTTTAGATATTCAATGAAATGACTGAGTGATCATATTTTGGTAAGATCCTAAATTTTATCTGTTATAACTAGGGATGCACCGATCCACATTTTTTACTTCCGATCCGATCCCGATACCTAAATCTAAATATCGGTCAGTTCCAATATCATCGTGATCATCATTGATTTTATATGAGGCTGTAATAATCTCCTCTCAAGTACAATTTGTACACATACATGCATGCATGTCCAAAAAGGCAACCGGAGGTAAGTTTTATTTATGTTAGATAAGTTTTAAAGTTAGAATTAAATTCTGCTAACACAAAATATGTTTGTTTTTATTCCTAGCTTTAAAGTGGATATTAAAGTAATTAATTTAAGTGATTGTTTAAAGTTATTTTATTTTTTTTTAAATAAGGGGCAGATATAAGATTTTTCTTCTTTCTGCACTCTTTTCATTCAATGTTTTATTTTTGATGAATTTGTTTTGTTTCTTTTAAATGAATGAATAAATGAATAAAATAAAATAAAAATGTTAAATGCTTTAAACATCTGTTCAGTTCATGGCATTAAACCAACAGACATGTTCCTGTTTTTAGTTATTTACATCACTTTATAATGTAGCTGTTTTA
>NC_056502.1:53354957-53360161 GCF_014905685.2 Nematolebias whitei
TCTTGTTATTTTCAAATCAAGTTTTTTTAATGATAGTCTGTTGTACTGATAAATATTTCCTGGAGTGTAAACTATATCTTGGTTGCAAGTATCAAGCTGCGAAATTCTTCGTTTTCTACAATTGATAGCTGTTGGTCATTAATTATGATGAAGTTTAACAAGTTCTCGGTAAACATTTGAGCTCCGGGGCTTCAGCGATGTGTACTTCTTGTTCAATCTGAAGCAAGCAGCCTGATTTCAGTCAGCCGCACTCAGTCTGCCCCTCCTCAGAGACGGGCAGATGGAGCGGCGCAGATAGGACGCGGCTGGCCGGGGTCGAGTTGCCTGTTTTGGGTTGAGCAAAGAGTAGCGCCTCGCTGAAGCCCTGGAGCTCGAATGTCCAACGTTTAACTACCTTTACCACAGTTTAATGTGGTGCTATGGCTCTGCAGACATTGCATGTTGCTGTCTTGTTTTGTGGTGTTTCTAGTGTAAAATACTTCCACACAGTGGACATGTTTCAATGAAAAGTTGGTTAGCTGTTAGCCACAGTGCTGCTAATTCGGTCCTCACATTGTAGCTGGCTGCAAACTATGAAATAGATTTCCTGAATTTGAAGCAGGTCTTATTAGTCTGGGTTCATGAGACACACCTCCGTTCAGGAAATCCATTCCATAGTTTGAAGCCAACTTGCATCATGGATCGGAAATCTCTGCAGGTTGAATCGGAAAAATCCGATACGTAAATTATGCTGTATTGGAGGCCGATACCGATACTGGATTGAATCGGCCCCATCCCTAGTTATAACATCACTGTTTTACATTTTTTATATATTCACACTGTATAGCACAATATAAACTCATGTATAAGAATATTTTAATCTCACATTTACTCATAATCTCACACTCACATATTTATACATCATTAAATACGTATATCAAAATTAGGCAGTATTAGTTTATTTGGAGAATTTCTTCAAACAGGGAGGATTGTAAGATTAAAGAAAGTTTATTAACTTGACAGTCTATTTTTTTTAACAGGGCACAAGCAAAGATGTCTTTTAAACTTATATTCATCCATCTATCCATTATTTTTTACCCACATCTTCCATTTTGGCTCATGGGGGTCACCGGTGTCCATGTCCAGCTATCACTGTGCGAGGGGTGGGGTACACCCTGGACAGGTCGCAAGTCCATCACAGGGCCACATAGAGACAAAAGAGTCAAACAACCATTCACTCTCTCACTCACACCTAAGGGCCATTTTAGAGTTACCAATCAGCCTAACATGCATGTTTTTGGTCTGTGGAAGGAAACCAGAGTACCTGGAGAAAACCCATGCATGCACGGAAAGAACATGCAAACTCCTGTTAGACCTCAGTGCTGCATTTGATAGAGTTGTTCACAATATTTTACTACAGAGGCTTGAATAAGATATTGGGATTACAGAAACAGCTCTAAAATGGTTTAAATCACATCTATCTAATAGATTCCAGTTTGTAAATGTAAATAATAAATATTCTTCATACACCAAAGTTAGTCATGGAGTTCCTCAGGACTCAGTGCTTGGACCAATACTCTTTACTTTATATATGCTTCCATTAGGTAAAGTTATTAAACAGCATGGGATGCATTTCCATTGTTATGCTGATGACACACAATTATAGTTGTCCATTAAACCCAATGAATCCAATCAGTTACTTAGACTACAAGCATGTCTTAAAAACCTGGATGACCCTCAATTGTCTCCCTTTGAACACAGACAAGACTGAGGTTTTGGTTTTTGGATCTGAGCACCATAGGAATTAATTTTTCAGTCTTTCGCCCTACTTAGATGGCATTAATCTGGCCTCCAGTTCTAATGTTAAAAATCTTGGTGTTATTTTGATCAGGACATGTCTTTTATCCCCCACGTTAAAAATGTTACTAGAACCACCTTCTTCCACCTGCGTAACATCGCTAAAATTAGAAACATCTTATCTAAAAAGGATGCAGAAAAACTGGTTCATGCAATGGTCAAGTCTAGACTGGACTATTGCAATGGTTTATTGTCTGGGTGTTCAAACACTTCTTTAAAAACGTCTTCAGTTAATCCAATATGCTGCTACTAGAGTCTTAACTGGAGTTAGTAGGAGAGATCATTTCTATCCAGTTTTAGCTTCTCTCCATTGGCTCCCTGAATGGACAGGATGGAATTGTAATATGGATAGCAGTCCTGCATCAGCACGTTAAAAGACTGGCGAGATGCAACAATTGGCTTCATCCAGACAAAGAACAATCTGAATGGCATTGTGAATGGGGTTGTCTACCCCTGTTGGGAATAAGCCAACAAGGCTATCTAGAAGCTCAAGTAATCTATCCTGCTCCACCGAACGTCGACAGCTGTCAAACCATACTCCCTCGTTGGGAATTCTGGGGCAACTGTCACTTGGAAGGTAACAAAATCCCACTGGGATTTGACTATTCCTAAGACTGTTCATGCAGTAAGGCATAAAAAGATACTTAGACCTAACATTACGCTAGAACAACCCCACACTCACCCCCTGAGGCCACCACCAAAGATAAACCACACAGTAGAAGTAGCAAAAGTTTTGATACAGCACTGTCAAAGAATACAAATTGAAGAAATTTCTAATATGCTATTGGAACCTGTGAGTGCACCTCTCAAACTCTCAAAATAAATTAACATTAACCCCAGTGATGAATCAACAGTACTATTTATGGAATTGGGCAGCCTTATTTCGACCTGTTAATGCGATGCATGAAGACTGGCTAAATATGACTCTACCATGGGTCTGGGTAGTACTAGGTCTGTCCCATTTTGAAGGAGACTTTGCAGAGGGATACACCAGGACACATCTGGTCCTCCAAGGACCATATTACTCTGACATGTTTGTGCAAAGCCTGCCAAAACCAAGTGAACTCCTTACTGTGCCAAAGGGTGATTTTGATAAAATAGACAAATGTGTGGCCGAACTTATCTTTAATAGTAATACAACTCAGTGTGAGAAAGCAGTGGAGCATCACCTAGGTGCCAGTTGTAGGAGACTGAAGTAGCTGTCATGTCAACGTGGTGCTACGATTGTACAGAGCTAAAAAGACTGTTAAAAGAGAAAAGACTGTTAAAATTATTCTACAGTCATGGGCTGAAAAATATAGCTGCGACAAGTCCCGCACCTGGTGGAGATTCCATGAAGAGAAAATAAGAGAATGGGTTACCCCCTGTCTGCAGCACTCTTCTAATCATTGGATTAGGTATCAGTACTTGGCAACTGTGTATTCTAAAGAGCAAGACATATGGTCCAGTCTCTTATATTGCCCAGACAGGTATGTTCACCCAAGACCTTGGCACATGACTTGTAACGAATCTCAAATGGAATGTACATTTAGCTTAGCCCAAAGACCCTGCAATGAAATTCCTGGATGGGGGAGCTATTATCAGAGCTACTATAGTTTGGAGTATACTACCCATGCAGTTGAAGTGGGGTGGAAAAAGTATGGTAACAAATGGAGAAGATCCATCCCTGAGGGAGCTAGCTGCACCAAAGCCATTTTGGGCACAAGTTGAAAACAAGGAGAAGTATTCAAGGTGTGATCACCCCCTTTGTCTCAGACTCCATGATTGCCCTAGCCGATGGACATCCTTGAGACGACGCCTGTGCCTCGGTGATGAGATACAGGGCTACGTGTGGGTAGGCCCAAACAGAATCTATTTTAACCTTACTTGTCAGTATCCAGAGGAGACTTGGAAGAAATGTGGCAAAGGAGACAGCAAACTCACTTGTGCATGGTATGAGACTGTAAGTTACACGGTGGGCCGCAAGTTGGCAGAGGTGAGGTAGTCCATGAAGTTGGCGAAGTGATCAAAGAAGGAGGCAAAACGGTTGAAAGGTGGATGGTTGATCTTTTCGTTAAAATTTTGCCTTATTTGGTAAGTCTGGTTGGGGTAGTGGCCGTGGACTTATTAGGACGTGTGCTCCTACAGTAGTGTCTAAGGGCCATGTGCCACCCATGTGAGAGGAACTACAAGCCCCTCCCAACCAAAGAGGGCACTGCCTCAGTATAAGCCCAAAGATTTGAAGAAGCAGACTCATAATCGCCCTGGAACAGCAGCAATCAAGACTCAAGAACTTATCTCGATCATGTCCACACCAGCAATCCTTGAGGCTAGTCCTCCTACAACATAAGTGAGTACAAGCCAATGAACACTTTTCACCACAACAACCACTCCGTCCACCTCACTTCCCTGTCCAGTGCATTACAAGGAGTGGGACAGTAGAGTATTATATATTGTTGGTCGCTTGGATGTGCTACTGCCACATTGGAAAATGGAAAGCATGCAGACCTATCCTCACAGCTGTTCAAAGCTACGCCAGGCTAGTCCTCACACGTGTTGTTCGGGAGACTTGTGTTGGTGCCATCCCTGTTGGTCACCTACTTGCTGGGATGAGTTAGAACCAAATTTCAACAAAATGTAGCCCTGATCCTGTGGCTAGCCATGTATTCCCTGGTGTTGATCCTCGAGTGCGTAGCGAAGCAGACCCTCACACTGATTCATGACCCTGGTTGTGGGAATGTAGCAGGGAGAATTGTTTTGGTAGTGATGAAAGGAACAAAATCCATCACTGTCCTGGCACATCTGCTGTACCAAACCTTATCCTTGCAGCCGCACGTCAGGAAATGCTGGCTCCCGAAGCTAATTCTCTTCATGTTTTACAGTCTAATGTGGGGAGTATTTTCCGTGCTGTACTGGACCAGTACTGGTACAGCAGTACCAATTATTATGTGGATGATGATCTACACTACTATTTTCAAAGGCAAATATAAAGATTCTCCTGCTACCTCAAGAGCGACCGAAGAACAAGCACCACTCCAATCTCCTCAGTCTCGATCAAGAACCTTTCGAGGAAACCAGCATTGAATCTAATAATCAACTTTGCTTATCTCCCCCTCCCCCGCTACTGCTAACAATAATCTTTTGATTTTTTGATTTGGGGTTCTGCTGCCATGAAGAGGCGCCCGATGTTAGCTGACGGCCCGTATGGGCCCAGTAACTATCGGGGGTCTCAGAAAGCAGCAAAGCCTCTAAAAAACCATTTTGAGGCATGAAAACATGTCTAAACACATCCTGATGCATGCTCAATAATCCAGGTAGAAAAATCCAAGAAAGTTCAATCTGGTCCTCTGGACATTCAAAAAAACAAAAAACAAAACAAAGCAAAAAAA
>NC_056502.1:53360261-53365668 GCF_014905685.2 Nematolebias whitei
CAGCAGACTGAAGAGGGGTCCTACTTCTAAAAAGCTTGGCCTGGGCTTATCCAAAGCTCTGATTTCTTCAACTTGGCATAAGCTGCTTCTGTTTTGGGTAGGCCCGTACTTCCCTCCTGGGAAGCGGGAAATATGCCACTTGCCATCACAAAGATTCTTTGAGGGTCATCTTAGAAGCATGGTAAGCGGACTGCCCTGTCCTTCTGGTCTAAATAAATTAATTCATCAGATTAGAAATATAGCATACAGGATAAATTCAAGAGTATTAAACTGGGTACTAGTGGGTTTTGCTCGGAGGTGTTTCTGGTTCATGAGGGAGTTGAGAGAGAACCTCTTTTGGCTTGATGTGTGAAAGGTCTGAGTGAAGGTAGTGTTCACAAAATCCCCAAGGGCTCTTGGGGATTAGAAGTCATCAAGAGGAATCCATTACCTTATTTTAGTGAAGAAAGTGTATCCTGTGTAATCATGAAAATTAATCATTATAAAATTGTGCCTGTTGCTGTACCCTTGCGCAAATTGTTGATTAAAGCAAAGCAAAACGTATAAATCTGGACTATTATTTCACCTTTATTGAACAAATACATGGCAATGCTTGGTTCACTTAACAACATAAAAATGTGAGGTTTTGAAAGGTTTACTAGCCAGTGAGTGACAAACACCCCTGGGCCCATCATCCAGGGCCCTAAAGATTACCAGAACGGTTAACAATTGCAACGCTATATTAAGAGGTGAGCGGCCACAACGTGAGTTTCTCTGGACCAGATGACCCATCCCTGCTGCTTGGAGGATCAAGGTAACAGAGTGAGATTAGGGTGTGACTCACGGATAGAAGGTCGCTAATATTCTGGATGAATCACCTCGTCGCAGCCTAAATGAGGCTACTTTAGACAGCTGCAGGTAATACCACGGCGCTGAGGTTAGCTTCCGGACCCCTTGGAGGAGAGGCTGCAAGCAAAGGTGCTTATCGCTACTTCCAGTGGTTACCTTTGCTTATCGAAAAGCAAAACAGGATCCAAATTGGATTTTTTCAGAAGAGTCCTAATTAATGCGGTTTTAAGAGGCAATGAAACAAGACCAGATTGTAGTTGTTAAGATATTTTCAATCTAGACTGGTTTTATGAGTTTGATCTGCTCAGACGGGATTATAATGAAATTGTGACCCGGTTCTGACTGGGTTAAACTGGGCCAGCAAACTCTTAAGAGAGTCTCCCTGATAATTCAATATCTGTCAAGAAATAGTTTAATCAGCTTGCCACATCACTAGAAAGGCTTTGAAGCACCGTTTCATATATTTCCTAACACATCAGTCCTTATAAGACCACACTTAGTCCCGCCCCCTCATACACTGACAGGTTGAGCTCCCCCTTCTGCGAAGGGCGGAGTCTAGGGCCCTATAAATTAATGATGACACGAGACATCGGGGCTCTTCTTCCGGGTCTGTGAACGCGTCACAGACTGAATAGAGTCCAGCGCTGTAAATTGTAATCTTTTACTGCCTTTTTTTAATATTTTTGATAAAACTTAATTGACGTTTCCTTGATTTATTGATTAGCATAGTTGCCACTTCTGAGGAGGGTTCGAGCCGGGGGTAGGGACGAGGGCTGGAAGGGGTTTCCGGATCCGGTGGCCTGCAGCCAGCTCACATCTTTAACAGTAGTGATATTTATTATTTGTGTGATTAATGGGCTTATTGCAGAGTGATTAGATTTTATGAGAGACGGGGGAAGAGATCCAGGGCGCAGGATGAAGGCTTCATTTTCTTGATGATGGTCTCCACTTCACTCTGAACAACTTCATCAAAGCAGCTCAGGGACCCAGAAAGCAGATGGGTAGATGGCAAATGAAGATCAGGGATGCTATGGAGCTGAGATATAATACAGTTAACTTTGTTTTTTTTAAAAATGAAAGGAACAAGTTGCATTTTTGAACAGAGTCCTTAGCATGAGTTTGTTTAATGGGATTAAATTAAATGAGATATGATTTATTGTAGAGAAGAGCTGTTTAGAGTTTCCAGGGCAGTTGTTGATGATGTTGATGATATTTGGACCGTGTTTTTTTAAGAGAAAAGGAGTAGGCTTTCTGATGTTCTTTATATGTCTGCTTATGTACAGAGAGACCAGATGATTTTACACGTGTCTCAATAGCACGGCCAGCTGCGTTCATCTTGTGCAGCTCAGCAGTGTATCAAGGGGCTGAACGGGAGAAAGACGCCAGCCTTGCTTTAAAGGGAGCATGGAGGTCCAGAAGCGCCTGGAGAGATTGGTTGTAGTAATGCACAGAGTCATTTGTGGATGAATGATTGACAGCGGTCAGAGAGTGGAGAGCAGAGAACAGAACCTCAGGGGAAATGTTTTTAAAGTCAAGGAACTGGATAAGTTGTTTGGGATTTGGAGCGGACGAAGTTGAAGGCACTTCCAGGGAGATGACACTGTGGTCTGAGACACCCAGGTCATATACAGATAAGTTATTGATAGGTACAGTGTATGTAATCACCAAATCCAGAGTATGCCCCCTGTTGTGCATAGGGGCATCAACATATTGAGTGAGATTGAGAGAGTCCAAAAGAGACTTAAAATCTGCTGCCAGAGGGGAAGAGGAATTATCAATGTGGATATTTAAATCTCCAAGAATATTCCAACATTTTTCAGTCAGGTCATCTGGACAGTTTCTTTTTTTGTGCTGAAACATTTTGCCTTCAATCCGGAAGGCTTCATCAGTCAAGGAAACACACAACAAAACTGATTCTTCCCCCAACAACTTACTCCGAAGTGGAACAAACCAGTTCTGCTTGTGATAAGATGGTCTCTTTGGTACCCCCCCGCCTCCATTGCCAGCCCTCTTCCTTGTTGACAGTCATGTTAAACTGGTTGAAAACAACAAAGTCCATGCTCCATAATCCAGGTAAACAATCCAACATTTTTCAGTCAGCTAATCTGGACAGTTTCTTTTTTTTTGTGTTTAAACGTTTCACTTTCAATCCGGAAGGCTTCATCAGTCAAGGAAACACACAACAAAACTGATTCTTCCCCCAACAACTTACTCCAAAGTGGAACAAACCAGTTTTGCTTGTGGTAAGATGGTCGCTTTGGTACGACGCCTCCTCCATTGCCGGCCCACTTCCTTGTTGACAGTCTTGTCAAACTGGTTCAAAACCAAAAAAGTCCATGCTCAATAATCCAGGTATACAACAAAATTGCATTTTCGGTACAGCCTGTCCAAGAGAACAACATAAACAACAACTGACATGGAGAGTTGGCGGTGACTGAGGCCACCACCTCGGGAGGCACAGCCTTTTTTTCAGATAAGGAAAAAGAAACATGAGGGGGAAGGTAGGTATAAAACATTCAAATCTCACAGTGTCCTACAGGACACAGTATTAGAGTTACAAAAAATGATCTCAGCGCAACATAAAAAGCACATAAATAGACATAATACATATGCAAGTGGAGTGGGTAGGGAGTGGGGGGGTCCCAGCATGGCTACCAGGTGAGCGACGCAGCTCTTTGGCCCCTTCACATATCCTAGGTTGCTGCACCAGGGGAGGCAATGAGGAAGGCTGGTGTAGGCATGAGTTTGAGGGGAAGTCATAGCACAGCACAGTTCAGAGCCCAGAGCCATAGTCCTGATAAGAGGTGTTTATCAGCCAGCTCAGTTGAGCTCTGACACTGTTCCACATCCCTGGGGAGGGGGTGAGGATGGGAGCAGAATGTCTCGTTTTCATAACATCCAAGGAGAAATTGAAATAGTCAGCCTTCCAAGACCAGAGTCGCATTCAGATTTCAACATCGTTTTGGTCAGACCGAGCTCTTTAATTTCTGCCTCTGCCTTTTACAGTCTTGCTATTATATCTCATGGTGACTCCAAACAGCCAAATTGTAATTACTTACACAAAAGTCGGGCTTACAACTTCTCCAAGATCTATTCCTTTCAACCGTCCATGAACACTGCCACAAAATTTCACAGTCCTACCTGCTCAGCTCTGATACAGGTCCACATATAGTTCGCACAGAGTATGAGTGTTGCCAAGCCTGGCACACACATTCCATGCAGCTTAAACAGCTGCTGACATTTCTGAATTTGTTGACAATCCAAATTTCCACCAACTCCAAAAAACAGAATCCAGTTATAATAAATGCAGTTGTTTCCAAGGTAAGAGGGATCTCCTTTACCCTGTCTTCTTGTTGAGAAATTTTTGAACCCCCAAATATAACTGATGTTAACAGATGTTTGGGCGGCTGTGGCTGAGTGGTTGGAGCAATCGTCCTCCAATGCGAGAGTTGGGGGTTCGAATCCAACAGCAGTCACATGCCGAAGTGTCCCTGGGCAAGACACTGAACCCCTCGTTGCCTCTGATGTGTGTCACATCGGTGTATGAATGTGATAAAGCTCTGATTAGTCTCTTTAGAATTATTTGTTCAATTAGCTTTTGTAGAGATCTAGTAGAGTGCTGTATGAATGGGTAAATGAGGGCACAGATTGTAGTGTAAAGCGCTTTGAGTATCTCGATAAGATAGAAAGGCGCTATATAAGTACAGTCCATTTACAATTTACCTTTTAACAAAAAAATAATACCTTAGGGGGATTTGTTTTTATAGAACTCCATCAGGAGCTCACTAATTCCGATTCCGACACGTGGAGACCGCACGCTGGACCGTGTTTACACGAACGTAAAAGATGCATACAAAGCCAAACCCCGCCCCCACCTAGGACTGTCAGACCACATCTCAATCTTCCTGGCTCCTGCTTACATGCCCCCGCTGAGACGCTCCAGACCGGTTCAAAAGAAAGTTAAATGTTGGAGCCAGGACAGTGAACCCATACTGAGAGATTGTTTTGATCGAACAGACTGGCAGGTTTTCAGAGAATCTGCTGAAAATGGAGGTTCGCTTGATCTTGACCAATACACATCCTCAGTACTGGGTTACATTAGTACATGTACTGACACCGTCTCCACTATCAGAAATGTTAAAAGCTACCCAAACAGAAAACCTTGGCTGAATGCAGAGGTGCGTACCCTGCTGGAAGCCAGGAACACTGCCTTCAGGTCTGGAAACTCAGAGGAGCTGAGTAGGACAAGAAAAGAGCTGGTTGCTGGTATTAAGAGGGCCAAGGCCACATATGCAAAGAGGATCGAGGGTCAATTCATCTCACAAGACCCTCGGAGCATGTGGAGGGGCATTAAGTGCATAACAGATTATAAAGGAAGGAGTGAACAATGCCCCAAAGACCCATCTCTGCCTGATGCCCTCAACAAGTTCTATGCACGCTTTGAAGACCCGAACAGACCACCCAGCACCAGACTCACCTCACCACCGGATGAAGAGCATCTCAGCGTGACCTCAGCAGAAGTAAGGAGTACCTTCAGGAGGATTAATCCGCACAAAGCAACTGGCCCAGACAACATCCC
>NC_056502.1:53365768-53367505 GCF_014905685.2 Nematolebias whitei
GGCCAGGATTCTGCGGTCTACACTCATCTCCAGGCCAGCGGTCACTCTTTCAAGGATGAAGATGTTCACATCCTGGACAGAGAGGAACGATGGTTTGAGAGAGGAGTAAAGGAGGCCATCTTTGTGAAAAGAAACCGTCCATCATTAAACAGGGGTGGAGACCTCCGGGTTCAACTGTCCCACTCTTACAATGCTGTGATTGCTAGTATCACTCAGCTCTCTGTGAGTAGTAAACAGCCATCAGGTGCTAATGATCCATTGTTAGGCTGATGGTCCTTCTTGAGCATGTGATCAGCTGGTTTTGGTTGTCAGCAGCAAACTGGTTGATCCACTCTGTGAAGGTGCTATTTAAGAGACTGAGCTGAAAACAGCACCTCAGACTGAGGAAGTCTCTTGGATGAGAGACGAAACGTTTCTAGATTTTTTTGCTTTGTTTTGTTTTTTTGTTTTTTTGAATGTCCAGAGGACCAGATTGAACTTTTTTGGATAAAGCAAATCTAGGTGAAATGTTGCTTTTTTTGTACATTAGTGTACATTTCTTTTGCGCACACGCACGCGCGCACACGCACGCGCGCACACACCTACACACATCATTGTGTCCCCCCCACATTACGGATGCTTCTGACACCCTTGGTGCCGAAGGACCTTATGTTGGCCGAGTATGTATTTATCCACCATGACCTGTGGTTAATTTGAGCTGGATCCTGCCGGAACACGAGCTGAGAACTCTCTCATTTTGACCCGTTCTGTTGTGACAACTCTTTCCTCGGATCCGTCAACTCTGCCCCTAAAAGTTCAAAGTCATTGCGCATTTTTATTTTGAGTATTTATTAAAAAATACAACAAGAGGAGACGTTGCCCTCAGCCTGGCAGATCCATCCATCCATCCATCCATCCATCCATCCATCCATAATCTTTACCCGTTTATTCCATTTTGGGTCACGGGGGTCGCTGGTGCCCATGTCCAGCAATCACTGTGCGAGGAGCGGGGTACACCCTGGACAGGTCGCAAGTCCATCACAGGGACACATAGAGACAAACGAGACAAACAACCATTCACTCTCTCACTCACACCTAGGGACAATTTAGAGTTACCAATCAGCCTAACATGCATATTTTTGGTCTGTGGGAGGAAACCGGAGTACCCGGAGAAAACCCACGCAGCACGGAGAGAACATGCAAACTCCACCCAGAAGGCACCTGGACCAGGGTTTGAACCAGGGACCTGCTCACTGAGAGGCAGCAGCTCTACCAGTTGCGCCACCGTGCTGCCCTCCTGGCAGATCCAGTCTGTGGATATTCCAACCGCACCACGCGCGGCGAACCAGCTACACGCTCTTTCGAGGAGCAGGAGAAGAGTCTCTGAGGGTGAGGACAGATTAGATAGTCACATTTACGGACAGATGTGCTGCGCAGAGTCCTTGTCTTCTCCTCCTCTCCAAATATTGTCCCTCCTCAGCGGGGCCGCGCACTGAAAAACACCCCCTCTCCCTTCCTCTCAGACCGCTGAAACAGAAACGATCATTTATTCAACAGAATAAATAAATTCCCTGCAGACAGTGCACGTTACGCACAGACACGTCTCCAATCTCTACCCAGCACACGCACAACATCAGCAGGTGTCTGAACTCCTGCTACAAAGTACATTTCAGTCATAATAAATTAAAAAAGCTTACTGTAAAAAATAAATTAAAAATACAAAGATAGAAATGTTTGATGTGTTCAAAAAGCGTTCAA
>NC_056502.1:53367605-53368953 GCF_014905685.2 Nematolebias whitei
ACAGCAGTGAGGCTGTCCAGTTGTTTTTGTTTTGAACGCTTTTTGAATTGTCATGTCCTGGATGACTGAGAATCTTCACCAGCATGTTTGATGTGTTATTCACATTATACGTCACATTTCAAAACAACGGCGCTAATTTGTCAAAATAACAACAGCGATTAAAATGTCAAAGAGACAGTCCAATTTACTTTAATAAAAAATGGATGGATGGATTGTCCTTAGTTGGAAAACAGAGAACTGAATCGTTCAGGTGCTTCAAACGGTGCCACGAGACTGGAGCAGGAGGAGAAGAGTTCAGCTCAGAACCGTGACAGAATCAGGCTGCTGTTCTTCTCCAAAATAGTAATTTTATTCTTTACAAATGTAGGTAAATGCTGATGTATAGCAACCCGTTAAAATACACCAAAATACAGGAAATGGTATCTCTGTTATTCAAAATTTTCTGTGAGAGGACCCATGGACATCCCCCCTCCCCAGGCCCCCCCTCCGCCCACTGCTCCTGCATCAATCAGTTTACAAATTAAACCCTGACTGTAAGTGTCACCACAATGATTGATTTATGTTTCAAACAGGTTCATATTTGTTTTCAGTAGTTAGAATATTTTGTTTTTAGTTTGTTTAGTTCACACTGTGAAATATGTTTTATTTTGTATAAGATGCATTTATTCTGTCATGAAGGACTATTTTTTGGTTGTACTGTTATCGTGAGATTTGTGTGAATGGAAGAGAGTGGCGAGATCTTTTGTGCTCGACACACACACATGTACCTGAAGCCACATGCAGTTACCTGAGGACACGAGAGGCGTGCAGCAGCCTCGATAGTTCGTTAACTGTAAAGGTATTTATAACTGTTGTGATACATTGTACATCTGTGTTGGATTTCATGCTTTATATTTTAGTATTATTTTAATCAAGCTTGAAATTTCATGTATTAAAATATGTTTGTGTCATTCTTTCACTACCTTACAATCATTTAAATGTTAATCAGAATGTTAATCAATTAGTTTGCTTATAGATATATAATCTCACATTAGCTAGGAAAATCACATAAGTTCACAATGTTAGAAATTTACATTTTGATATAATTACAAGCGAATCACAACGGGCCCAATGTCAGGTAAGATACTTTTTAATTACACAAGAGGAAGGGCTGCTTCTCACTAGGACAGTTAGCCAGAACTGGGAGACTGATTAACATAAAATAAATTAGACCACATCTCTCTAACCTAGATTAAGACAGTTTGACTAAATAGAATTGTTATCTAAAAAAGTTAAATCTGGTCCTCTGGACATTCAAAAAAACAAAACAAAGAAAATCAACAAAAAATGTAGAAACGTTTCGTCTCTC
>NC_056502.1:53369053-53392050 GCF_014905685.2 Nematolebias whitei
GCGCCCGTTTCAAATAAAGAAGCCGTGCCCGCGTGTCGTCATTGAGACGTTACAGTGAAAACTCAGCCAGTCAGTGCCGGCGAGAAGGACAGAACTGGGCGTGCCTGCAGCTGAGTGATGTATCACGGTGGTGCGAACACAAGGGGGCGCCATCTCCTAAGTTCAACGCTCACAAGCAGCCAAGCCCTGCAAATGTAACTGAATAAGGTGGAAATTAACAAAGAACAGTGTTGAAATAGAATGAGTGGTTAAGTTAAAGGTTAAGTCAAAAGCCACAACAAGTCTCTATAACACATTTGTCAAAGATTACGTGATTTCTACTGGACTTCAAAGTGATTTATTGTTGTTTAAGAAAAGAGTTTGTGTTTTGCTTAAAATCAAATTAAGCGTGAAAATTCACAAGGTTCTTTAAGTTGAAGGACAAATGTTTTGAGAGTGAAGCTCATTACAGCTAAAGTATGAAATAACAATAATCCCAAAGTAATAGTCAACTCATATGTAAGTTACAAGTTTGAAGAAGTATTTGTAATTTAAACATAAGGCATTGAGTGAAATTTATCCAGACTCACAAGATGACTGACAAAAATCATAAGGAGCTCTATGCTGTATCACATACTGAAGTAGAAGGAAATGATGATGAGCAAATCCCAGAAACACAAACTGCTCGTAGAAGTGAAAGAGTAAGAACATTAACCGAAGGGGGTAAAGAGCTTCAAGAGGAGAAACTCAAGGGCCTTAAAAACAAATATGTAGCCGTTTTTGAAAAATGGAAATGTGAAGCAAAACTGAGCAAATTGGCATTAGAAAGGGAGGCTTCTGAGAGCGAATTAAAGGAGCTGATTAAGGATGTGAACATCACCTGCAGAAATGTACAAACCATCTACGAACAAATACGACAAATACAACCTCCTGATGCAGACGCAAGGCGCAAAGTAGATGTATGTACATCACTTTCTGCATGTATTGTCAAAAGAGCTGAAAACCAACTTAAAGGACACCTTCCAGAAAGCGAAGAAGACCCGTGGCCAGACGTAGGGTCATGCCTGGGATCTGAAAGTACCACATCAAGGTCAAGATCACGAAGATCTAGATGTAGTTCAAGTCAGTCATGCTCACAAATAAGCAAGAGACTGGAAGCAAAGGCCGAAGCAGCTGCATCTAAAGAAGTATTGGCAACAATGGAGGAGCAAGAAAGGGAAACAGCTGAACTACAAAGGTTAGAACGTGAGAAGCTCGAAAGACAGCGAGTAATCGACCAGCAGAATCTCGAAAGACAGCAACTAATAGAAGAGCAGCACAGAAAGATTACACGCTTGGAAGAAGTTAAAAAACTGAATGCAGCAAAGGCTCGAGCAAAGGTTTACAATGAAGGTGAAGGTATTTCTGAAGGTCAGAGTTTACTATGCAGTATTAAAGCCGAAAGCAAAATCCAAGCAATCCCTGTCGTAATACATGTTCCCTTTCAAGCTCTAAGTTTGACCCAAGTCCATAATGCTACAAGCCTTAGATCTGTACCACCCATTCCTGCGGTCGTTAGCCAAGCTCAACCAAATCCTGGTGACCAACCTAAGGTCACCACAAGCCAAACACTCAAAGCATCAAGCCCACCATTCATCCCTCAAGCTACACGAGTCTCCTCCATTGCAATTCAACAACAGCCGAATTACGAGCTAGTTAGCATACTAGCGGAAGCAATAAATGCTAATCGTCTTCCAACTCCAGAACCTGCATTGTTTACTGGCGACCCTTTAAAGTATAAGGACTGGCAGTTATCATTTGAAATCCTGATTGAAAGAAAAAACATTCCAAAGAATGAGAAACTTTATTATCTCAGAAAGTACCTCGGTGGACCAGCGAAGAGAGCGGTTGAAGACCTTCTCCTATTGGGCACAGATGAAGCATACGATTCAGCTTGGAAAGTGCTAGAAAAGCGCTTTGCAAGACCATTCACCATAGGAAAATGCTTTAGAGACAAGCTTAACAATTGGCCTAAAATAAACTCCAAGGATGGAAGTGAGTTGAGAGAGTTTGCTGATTTCCTTAAGACTTGTGAAGCTGCAATGTCACACGTAACAACATTGGAGGCTCTCAATGACTGTATGGAAATTCAGAAACTTTTGCTAAAACTTCCAGAGTGGTTGACCGCAAGATGGAACCGGAAAGCCATGAAAATGACAAAGGCTGGCGATGAAAGGTATCCATCCTTTCACATATTTGTTGATTTTATATCCACTGAAGCTGACTTAGCTTGTGATCCCATAGTCTCAGCACAAGCTCTCAAAGGTTTGGAAATGAGTAAGCTCAAACACTCAGGCAGCCAAGTCATTCAAGCAAAAACATTAACAACAAACTCAAGCCACACATATACTATAACCTGTCTTTTCTGCAAAGGAAACGGTCACACACTCGATAAATGTTTCAAATTCACAGAAAACCCTGTCCAAGATTGTATCCAGTTTGCACAAGCAGAAAGGCTGTATTTTAGATGCTTGAAGAGAGGACATCATTCGAAGGAGTGTGATGCCAGGATCACATGCGAAAAATGTCAAAGGAAACATCCTACATGCTTGCACGACGACAAGTTCGTTGAACGTAAAGGGGTAATGTCTGCACCGAGCAATAACACTCAAGATGAAGAAGAAGCAGACACTAAAGAAGGAGCTGAACCAGCAATCTCTAATAGAGTAACCCGATCGACTTCAAGCGCATTAACGTCCTCTATAGTGCCTGTCTGGGTTTCATCAAAAAATCACCCAAACAAAGAAGTTTTAGTATATGCACTCCTTGACTCACAGAGCGATACATCCTTCATTTTAAAAAAAGTTAAATCTGGTCCTATGGACATTAAAAAAAAAACAAAAAAAACAAAGCAAATCAACAAAAAAAAATGTAGAAACGTTTCGTCTCTCATCCGAGAGACTTCCTCAGTCTGAGGAGCTGTATTCAGCTCAGTCTCTTAAATAGCACCTTCTCAGAGTGGATCAACCAGTTTTGCTGCTGACAACCAAAACCAGCTGATCACATGGTCAAGAAGGACCATCAGCCTAACAATGGATCATTAGCACACTGATGGCTGTTTACTGTTCACAGAGGGCTGAGTGATACTAGCAGTCACAGCATTGTAAGAGGGGGACAGTTGAACCCGGAGGCTCCGCCCCTGTTTAATGATGGACGATTTCTTTTCACAAAGATGGCCTCCTTTACTCCTCTCTCAAACCATCGTTCCTCTCTATCCAGGATGTGAACATCTTCATCCTTGAAAGAGTGACCGCTGGCCTGGAGATGAGTGTAGACTGCAGAGTCCTGGCCTGATGATGTTGATCTTTGTGCTGGGCCATCCTTTTGGCCAGTGGCTGTTTTGTTTCCCCAATGTAAGACTGATCACCCTCCTGACACTGAACAGCATACACAACATTGCTCTGTTTGTGCCGGGGGACTGGATCTCTGGGATGAACCAGTCTTTGCCGTAATGTATTTTGGGGTTTAAAAGCCACTGGGACGTTATGTTTAGAAAATAAACGTCTCAGTTTCTCTGATACTCCCTCAACATCTGGAATGACCACTGGTCTGGGTCTGGGTTCCTCCTTTTCACCTGTTGGCTGACTGGAGTCCTGTTTGGGTTTCTTCTCTGCTTTCAGGAAGGCCCAGTTAGGATATCCACATTGCTTTTTGATTTTTCTACCTGGATTATTGAGCATGCATCAGGATATCCTTCATTTTAGATGAAGTAGCCCAAAATATTGACATGGATAAAGGTAAGGTCAACCTGCGGCTGTCAACTATGTTTGCCAAGTCGACAGTAATACCATGTGACAAGCTGGTAAACCTTCAAGTTAGAGGATATAAGCATGAAAAGAGAATTACATTGCCACCAGTCTATACGAGACAGTTCATCCCTGTTAACAGGTCACATATCCCAACATCCGAAACCGCCTTAAAGTGGCCTCATCTTGAAAGGCTGGCGGACAAGCTACCTCCAATGCTCGAATGCGAAAATGGTCTTCTTATTGGCTATAACTGTCAACAAGCCCTCTTACCACGTGAAGTTCTTGCAGGCAGGGAGAACCAACCTTATGCACAGTTAACCGATCTCGGCTGGAGCATAGTTGGTTGCGCATCTCAAGTTAAAAATCAAAAGGATGTTATCAGTACGAGTCACAGAATCATTGTTCATGAAGAAACCCCTGTGTCACTACCAGCAGTTGAACCCAAGCAACATGTGCATTTTGTATGCAGAATCCAAGCAAAAGAAGTCAGTCCAACTGATGTGATAAAGACTTTGGAACCCGATTTTCCTAAGCACGCAACGGACAGCCAACCAGTCTCGCAGGAAGAAATTCTGTTCAGGTCAAAGGTGACCAAAAACATAAAACGAAAGAGAAATAGACACTACAAACTCCTGTTAACATCCAACACAGAAAATTTGGCTGGTCAAACCTCAAAAGGTTTAGCCACTACTCAACTAAAAGAATCAAACTGGCTGAAGAACCCCAAATCACTTTGGGAACAAGATCTTCCAATCAAAGAGGAAATGGTGGGAGAAGTTGAAGAAACAGATCTTCAACTCAGTAAAGGTCATACATACACAGTACAGTCAAAGGAAGTGAACCCAGTTCCAGAGCGTTTACAGAAGTTCTCTGATTGGTCGAGAGCTGTAAAGGCTATTGCCAGACTCAAACGATTTATCAAAGAGTTTAAGGGTATTCAACAAAGAACAAACCAAGTAACAAATCTGGAAGAGAGAAGAGACACAAAAGTGTTCATTATCAAGCTAGCGCAAAGAAAGGCTTTTATTAAAGTAATACAGAAAATTAGATCTCAGAAGGAAAATTCTCTACACAAGCATAACAAACTAAGGCAGCTAAATGCTTTCTTAGATAAGTCCGATGTTCTCAGGGTGGGAGGACGGTTGTCCCAATCAGCCTTACATCATGTCAAGCACCCCGCAATTCTCCCCAAGAAGTCTCATGTGTCAACCCTCCTCATCAAACACTACCATGAACATGTTCATCACCAAGGAAGAGGCATGACTATGAATGAATTGCATGCAAATGGCATATGGATTTTGGGATGTAGAAGTATGGTCTCTTCTTACATCTACCACTGTAATGAGTGTAGAAGATGCAGAACGGCTACAAACCTCCAAAGGCGACAGAAATGGCAAAGGGTTTCACGGAAACTGCAAGCGAACGCCAGTGTGGTCTTACAAGATAATAATGTTTCAATGTGTAAATGGAAACGACCTCTAGTAGTAGAGACTCTAGAACGTCCAGACGACAAGGTTCGAAAGGTGAAACCAAAGACCAGTGAAACCACTGACAAGGTAAATATATCTAGAAAGACCTATTCACAAGGTAGTGACTACTTGAGACTGATACAGTAACATGGACTAATCTTGACACTTATCAGAAAATCACATTGAGAATCAATTGGTGATTCGGTGGGAGTGTAAGTGTCACCACAATGATTGATTTATGTTTCAAACGGGTTCATATTTGTTTTCAGTAGTTAGAATATTTTGTTTTTAGTTTGTTTAGTTCACACTGTGAAATATGTTTTATTTTGTATAAGATGCATTTATTCTGTCATGAAGGACTATTTTTTGGTTGTACTGTTATCGCGAGATTTGTGTGAACGGAAGAGAGTGGCGAGATCTTTTGTGCTCGACACACACACACGTGTACCTGAAGCCACATGCAGTTACCTGAGGACACGAGAGGCGTGCAGCAGCCTCGATAGTTCGTTAACTGTAAAGGTATTTATAACTGTTGTGACATATTGTGCATCTGTCAGTTATGGTGTTCTGATGTTTTATATACTTATTTAGAATGTACAAGATGAGAAACATTCGCTTAGGACTTCTTTAATGACGAGCGGCCATGAGGTATTTCTTTGTTAAAGCACGTTTTACTTGTCGCTCAGTACTGTACCTGAAGCCTTTTGTTTTACTTCTGTACTTTCTGTCTTGTTTCTGTAGTTTTCACGGCATTCATTAAAGCGCCCGTTTCAAATAAAGAAGCCGTGCCCGCGTGTCGTCATTGAGAAGTTACACTGACCATGATGCATACTATTCACCACTTTAGCCTCCTTATGATGGTCCATTTCGTATTTTGGAGAGGGGACCTAAAGATTTTTTGATGGTGTAGAGGGGGGTAATCAAGAGAGTGTTTTGGTGGATCGTTTGAAACCAGCTCATGTGTTACCAGGGGACCCGGTTCAGTTGGCTCAGCCACATCATGGTGGCCATCCCCCAGTTTCTTTGCCCACTCTTTCAGGTTTTCCCCCTACAGCAGGTGAAGCGGCAGTCGGTCCGGAGAGTCTCCTTCACTTTCAACTCCTGTCGCTGTGAAAAGCAGCCGTGGGGGCCGCCTTATTAAACGCCCTAGCTGTTACCGTTAGGTATTTCATTTATTTACTGTATTTTTTTTTTTTTGAGTGTGTGTTTTACACCTGTAATGGGTTTCACAAGTTATGTATTTTTGGTGTTTGTGACATTCTGTGTGTTCAGGGGTGGCCTGTGTGGCGGACACAAATGTGTATATTTCACGCCAGAATGTGCTCTTATTGTGAAAGGGACAGATTATAAAAAGAGCAGATCAACGGTTGTAAACAGGGCCAGATTAACACTTCGCTGTACCCTGGGCAACAATCTTCGAGGGCCCCATCATCACGACCCCAAAATCACCATAATCTGGAAAAATACAGCATAAATTACCATAATATACAGTAAATATACTTAAAATTCTAACTATCAAGTGTATTTTTATGTATAAAACTCCAAATGTTCATAGAACTATAAATGCTACTATGTCCTCTTGTTGACACGAATCATCAAGACTGAGTTAAGTTGAACGCACTTTGAACGCCACATGACACCATGTGTACTTGTTTAGTAACGTGTTGGCCCCTGGTGTCAGAAGCATTTGTAATGTGTGTGTGGGGGGGACACACTGATGGGGGGAGACTGGGGGTCCTCCCCAAGAACATTTTGAATAAAGTAGATGTCATTTCCTGCAATCTGGTGTATTTTAATGGTTGTTAAACATCTAGTTTTACCTACACAAGTAAACACTTGATTCAGTAACTATTTTAGAGCTAATGGAACAACAAGAAGTAACCTGACCAACAGCTGATTCAATGGATGAAAAATATTATATATTCAAAGGTGATGATTAGATGCCCACATTAAAATTAAATGCCTGTAACTTAGATGACTTCAAATGTAACAAGATTATCAATGAATGTTTGAGACAAAGGATTTACTGAGTATAACAAAGATTCCTTCAAGAAACCTCCCAGTATAAATCATAAAACCAGTATGACTTCTGCTCATTCTAAATTTATCAAATGGCCTAAATCTCCTAAAGTGAAGGAGAATCATTTGAAAATAATAAATAAGATACATCCTGTAGCCATGTTTCTGCAAAGAAGATTTCAATTTGAGGTTGATTTGTGTCTTCTGTAAATCACAAGATGAATCCCTCGAATATGTTTGTTCATGTCATTACAAAGTGTTTGGTCAAACATCAGAAACTGGATTAATCTCATACTTAACATTCCTTCTTTTCATGCTGATGACATTTTACTTTATGGATAACTGAAGCTCAGCTTTCTCTGATGACATACATATAGTCGTACTTATAGCAAAGTACCACATTCACTGTAGTAAGAGGAGAGATAATAATCCCTCCTTCCTGTTTGATGAACGATTTTAAGTCATAATATTCTTCATTAAGTAGATTAAAACTCTGCAAAACTGCTAAAATGATCCCACAACAGATAGAAACATATTGTTTTAATTAAAACAAGAAGGTTCTCAAGAAAAAAACCTGACGGTCTTGTCAGCAGTGCAGGGCTGCAAGTAAAGCAGGAGACGACCAGATATTTTGCTTGTGCTCTCACTGCCCTGGGCCCCTAGAGATTGTGGGCCCCTGGGCACTTGCCCAGTTGTCCACATGGTTAATCCGGCCTTGGTTGTAAATCATTCATTTTTCTGAGTTTCATCTTGGAAGACATAGAGAATAAATTGAGACTCAAAATATTTTTCGTCCCTTTTCTGCCAACTTCCACAATATAATATTTGGAACCACCCTCAGAAACAGAAGAACTGACCTTATACTTTACTACCTGATAATACTTGCTAAATTCTTCATCCACTCGTAAATGGGGAAATGGAAAAGCTGACTTTTCAGCCTTTTAATGGATAATCACCTGAGAAACTTAAAATTGATGAAAAGCAAACATGGCGTACAGCTCCTTGAAGCCTATAAAGAACTGAACTTATTTGATGAGAAATAATGACCAATTTCTTTTTCTTTGTTTTTTATTTTATTTGTTTATTTTTCTTGTTGTTTTTTCCTTCGTTTAACGTCGGACATTTTTTTTCATGTTATATTTCTGTGCCTTTAACGTGTACAACCTGAGGTATTTCTTGTGTATATGTGCCACAAGATTTTGTACATCTGTTCAAAATGTTTAGTACTAAAAAAAAATAAAAAATAAAATAAAAAATAAAAACATCAGGGCCCTTTAAGATGACGTCACACACGTTGCTTGCAGCCTACCCGTCATCACAACAGGAAGTACGAGTAGCAGGGTAGGAAGGCTGTGTGCTTGGGACAGGTAGCGTAAGTACTAAAGCTAACTCCAGTGTCCAGTGTCCAGTGTCCAGGGACAGCCTTTAGCCTCCTGTCCTGCTCAGGACGAGCCAGCCTGCGATGGAACGGGCCATGGAGCAGCTGAACCGACTGACCCGCTCTCTCCGCCGGGCCAGGACCGTGGAACTTCCTGAAGGTAGCGATACACAACTAGCTAAACTTACCTTCAGCCCGGGGCTCAAGACTTTTAAAAATGTTATTCTGTCCGCCAGCTCCGGACGCTAAACCAGATACTACCAGTACAAAGGACTGTTGGAGTCAGCCTCCCCACCATCACATGTACACCTCCAGACTGTTGGCATTTGCAATGGTTTTAAGGCTTTTATTAGTTATGAAACTTGCATAATCAATTAAAGCTAAACCAACAACAAGAAATGAGACATCATTTGTTATGATAAGTTGAGAACAACCAAATGTACAGGCAAAATGTGTCGATAACTTAACACACGGAATGAGGACACATTTAATTCTGATGCCACAAGTGTTTAGTCTCTATCTAAAAAAGTTACGTCTGGTTCTCTGGACATTCACAAAACAAAATGTAGAAACGTTTCGTCTCATCCGAGAGACTTCATCAGTCTGAGGTGCTGTATTCAGCTCAGTCTCTTAAATAGCACCTTCTCAGAGTGGATCAACCAGTTTTGCTGCTGACAACCAGAACCAGCTGATCACATGCTCAAGAAGGACCATCAGAGTCAGACATTCTTTATTGTCATTCGCACCTCATGTGGTACATGTGGTGGAGCGAAATTATGTACACAGGGTCCCAGTTTCATCCAACAATAAAATGTAAAAGAAAAACAGTAATAACATCTAAGATATGAACTAAGAAAAACATCAACTAAATATACACTAAGCACTCATAACATAAAACATTGAACAACAGCACAAACATGAACATGAGTCTGTGAGCAGATGTGCACGCATGAACACATCAACATTGAAACAGATCAGCAGCAACATGAAACAGATCAGCAGCACCAGGAAACAGATCAGCAGCAACATGAAACAGATCAGCAGCACCAGGAAACAGATCAGCAGCAACATGAAACAGATCAGCAGCAACATGATGTGATTTTTTTCACAGTGATTATCCTGGTTAGAGATTCATGAGTCTAACAGCCTCAGGGTAGAAGCTGTTCCTCAGTCTAGTGGTTCTACACTTAATGCTCCTCAACCTCCTTCCTGAGGGGAGTGGGGCAAAAAGTGAACATTAAGAACCTTCAGTGAAGCAGTGGTTGTGCTGTGTTGTTTCCTGAAACCAGATTGATGTGGAGGTAAGATGTTAAATGAGTCCAGGTCATTTTTGATTTGAGAGTTTATCAGTTTTTCTAGAACCTTGGCTAAAATGCAGCTGGTTTTGGTTGTCAGCAGCAAAACTGGTTGATCCACTCTGAGAAGGTGCTATTTAAGAGACTGAGCTGAAAACAGCACCTCAGACTGAGGAAGTCTCTCGGATGAGAGACGAAACGTTTCTACATTTTTTTGTTGTTTTGCTTTGTTTTGTTTTTTTGAATGTCCAGAGGACCAGATTTAACTTTTTTAGATTTATGATTTTCCTTTTCACTGTAGCTACTTTTTTACTGCATTGGTAATATTTACAAATTGCAAACACTGGCAAATGATCACTTATCAGTCATCAAAATCCCACTCGTCACCTCAGCATCTCTTACATTAGTAAAAATATTATAAACTGTAGCACTATGCGTTGTAATTCTTGTTGCATTAAATCACTGTTGTGTTTGTTTTTTGCTTCTTGTACACATTTTTTTGTTCTTATTCTGGTGAAGTTTGTTTAGTCTGGTCATATTAAGCTGCTTGTTTATGTTTGTTTACAGACAGTGAGACTGCAGTGTACACTCTGATGCCTATGGTCATGGCTGACCAGCACAGGTAAAGGCCCACATTACATCTACAACATCTGTCACTTTCACCAACCATATACAGACCCTTTCCAAAAAAAATTAGAATATCATGGAAAAGTTGTTTAACTTCCATAATTCCATTCAAACAGATAATCTTTAATAGATAATAGATTCAGGGCCCACAATTTTAACTATTTCAAGTATTTGTTTATTTTTTACAAAATTTGGGCTTCCAGCTCATGAAACCCACGAAAACAGGATTTTAAAAAATTAGAATACTGTGAAGACATCAGCCCACACTACTTCTCAGTTTTTGCAGAAAAAAAGGAAAGAAATTAGGATCACAACAAATCAATCAAAATATGGTAATTTGAAAACGATATGTCAGTCTTCAATACTTGGTTGGGAATCCCTTTGTCTTAATCGCTGCCTTGGTGCGACGTGTCATTGAGGCAATCAGCCTGTGGCATTGCCTTGGAGGTATGGAAGGACAGATTTCCTTGATGCTTGCTGTCAGCTCTTCTTTGTTGTTGGGTCTGGTGCCCCTCATTTTCCTCTTGAGAATACCCCATAGATTCTCAATGGGGTTTAGGTCCGGCAAGTTGGCTGGCCAGTCAAGCACTGTGGCATAGGCATCAAAGCAGGTTTTGGTGCTTCTGGCGGTATGGGCAGGGGCCAGGTCCTGCTGGAAGATGAAATCTGCATTTCCACACAGATCCTCAGCAAAAGGAATCAGGAAGTTCTCTAAAACATTCTGGTAGACTGTTGCGGTGACCTTGGATTTAAGAAAGCAAAATTTACCAACACCTGCACTGGACATTGCACCCCAAATCATGACTGACTGTGGATATTTCACACTGGACCTCAAGCAGTATGGGTTCTGTTCCTCACCCTTCTTCCTCCAAACCCTTGAACCTTGATTTTTGAATTCAATTCAATTCAATTCAGTTTATTTATATAGTGCCAAATCACAACAAAGTTGTCTCAGAGCACTTTACAGAAACATTCACATACATAAAAGCCAGTTAGTAAAGTTCTCTATCTAAGGAATCCAGCAGACAAGTTGAATCTTGGCTTCTTTGCAGTCTCTCATCCTGAGCAAGCACAGTGGCAACAGTGGAAAGAAAAACTCCCTTTTAAAAGGAAGAAACCTCCAGCAGAACCAGGCTCAGGACAAGCGGCCATCTGCTTTGACCGGCTGGTTTGAGAGGACAGGAAGGAGAGACGGGACGAACACAGAATGGTAGGTCCAGATATAGGTCCAGGTGTATCTGAAAGACAAAAAAACCCCCACATGTTAAGGATAGAAAAAATAATTACAAATACAAAACAGGTTGAGAAGAGTAAGTAAAGACGGTAGCAGAGTGTAAAGTGTGGTCAGTTCTATTTCGTATAGGCTTAGCCCTTTAAGAGCTGTCGCCGGTGGGTTTATCCCGTCATGCAAAGCATCGCACTGAAAAATTTAGTCCACGCCCACCTGTTGTGTGGGCCCCACCTGGTCCATATAAATTACGTTAAGAGCAGGTAATCGGCTCCCATTTTTCTTCAGCAAGCTATAGCACTGTCAGAAGAACGAAGATGGAAAGTTGTCTAGTTTTGACCGGCACAACCTTTGCTAAGGCTGCCTGGGTCTCCGCCACACCAACCTCCTTCCGTAGCGGTGAGTTCTTCCTCCCCAGGGAGAAGCAGACGAGCAGCCTTGTTTCAAGGTAAGTGCCGAGTACTTCTTTCCGTGGCGGGTCGCTTCCCGCTGGACGACGCCATCGACCTTTTTTAACGCCGACTCTCGGAGTGAATCGGATGGTTCCTCCGGGACTGGTGATGTCAGCAGCAGCCCCGCTGCTCACTCCCTCCTGGAGAGCATAGTGTCAGAACGAGGGGGGCCGAGCAGATGCTCAGATGCTCACCCCCCCCCCCCCCCGGCCTTTCCGCATCAGCGACCACACCGCTCCCAGCCGTCGGTGCCGTCCTCTCGGATCTGCCCGGCATAATCCAAGAGGCAGCTGACATGAAGGGACTTTCTGTCCCTCTCCTCCCCCCACCCAGATCGAATGATTTAGCGGGAAGGTTTGGCTCCACCCCCGGCTCGCCGTCCTGATCCCATCTGGCCTCGTTTCCCAGCAGTGACGTCCTACTGGAATGAGGCCGCAGCCAGACCTGGTAGGCTGAAGGCACCCGTCTCCACCTTCGCTCCCATCACCAGAGTGGAGGGGTTTACTGAGCGGAATTTTCCCTCTGTACCCCCCTGGAGCCAAGCCTGGCAGAAGCACTCAGAACAAAAGTGTCCAGGTTGGACCAACGTCCTGTTCCTCCGGGGAAGCATGACCAGACGGTGACGTCGCTCTCCAACCGAGCTCACCAGTGTGCGTTACAGGCGGCCACAGCGAACAACAATGTTGCGCTGCTGGCGTACAGCATCTCAAAGAGGCTGGAGGGAACAGACCTACCCGAGGAGACAAAGAGCTCCCTTTGCAAGGCGTCTGACATCATCCTCAACCTGTGCGCCTCTTCTGCTGTCTGCCTGTCTCGCATCGCAGCCTGGATGACGATGATCCAGAGGTCCACCTGGCTCCGTCACTCCCCCTCCCTGCCAGAGAAGCTGCTGAAGGACTTACTGGAGGGCCCCATCACAACGGATGTGCTGTTCGGAGCCAATTTCAAGGCCTTGCTCGAGAAATCGAAGAAGTTGGAGGAGGTGTCGGAGACTGTGCGCCATCTGATCAAGCCGCACTCCTCCTCTCTCCCCCCCGCCCGCTGGAGAGAGTGCCGTGGCCAGAGGCAGCAGCAGAGACGCTCCACAGCTGCAGTAGCGTCTTCTCGCTTCGCTCCGCCGCCAGCACCTCCCGTCAGAGAACAGCCCTCCTCATCCCGGCAACCAGCGGTGCAGCGTTTCCCCAGAGACTGCCAACAGGTGCCGCCCTGGAACAACCAGCCGCAGGGCTCACGGGGGAGAAGATTCAAAAAATGACTCCTTGCGAAGGATGTATGTGTGCACAATGATGGTTTGAGTTTTGAAATAAAACGTAAACATCATTCAGAAATTAAAGTGTCTGATTTCAGCCGGACTGTCAGTTCGAATGATCTCACAGCGGCTTCTCCTCACACATCCTCCACACAAAGCGAGCTGGTGTCCTCCAAACAGGTTTTTAAAATCACCACAGCTCGAGAAAACACACAAAATGCACGCGTGACACAGCAGCCAAAAGTGAATGTTTTCAGCAGACCGAGTCCAGTGGGAAATCTCCCTCTCAGCCCAGGCTGTGCGCTGCCTCCTCTAACCGCAGAGGTGACAAAAGCCCTCACCTATATGGCACCGCATGGCCAGGGGAGCGCACACCTCCCCTCAGCGCACGCCAGCTCACATCAGCACGGATGTGAGCCCGCAGCCTGAGCGCGGCACAGAGGCGCCTTCAGGCCCCCTTTGAGGAAGCCTCTCCTTGGGTCTCTCGGACTACGCCTCCGCAGCGCATGACGGCGGTGGAGGCTGGAACTTGGTTGGCGTCCGTAAAAAACGACGCAGCACAAAAACGCGAGCGTGCGCTCTAGACCAGGGGTGGGCAATTATTTTTTCCATGGGGCCACATGAGAAACAGCAAATATTGTGGAGGGCTGGCACAAATGACTTTTTCATTCAACCTTTATTTAGACAGGTAAATCCCATTGAGCCTCGAGGACTCATTTACAAGAGAGACCTGATTTCAACTTAACTCAATACTGCATAATAATAGTATTTCATTATTAAAAGCAGTACATAGCACTGTTTTAACAAGCTGGTAAGAGTATTTGTTATGATTAAGCAACGAAAAAGTGAGGTTTCCTTACAAAAAATTTCATTTATTCAATTAAATTTCCCAGTACAATGGTAAACTGTTAACATTTTTACCATTTGTGACGTTATATTAATGATCATTTTCAGTCACATTCACCCCAAAACTCATTTTGAGTTTATATACTGCTGGAAAAAGTTCTTAGCTTTCTAAATATATCACAATATTGTCTTTGTACTCCAAATATTATGAAACATCATATAATAGTGATCGTCACTGAACTGTGATTTCGAGTCCCGGTTCTTTACGTGCCTAAATTTGTAGTCTAAACATCTCATTTGGTGTTTTTCAGTTCTTTTTTCTTGTTTAGTGAGATAAGTCTAGTCTCTGTTGGGCTTTAACGGAAATGTTAAAGTCAGGTTCATGGTCTGAGGTGGAGATGTGAAGCAAAGCTGACATCATTATTGAGAGAGGATCTATCTCTGGATTTGGTTAACTTCATTTGTTTACATATGTATTTTGTAATTCCCCTTACGGGGGCCGGTCAGAGTCAACCAAAGGGCCAAATGTGGCCCTGGGGCCGTACAATGCCCAGGTCTGCTCTAGACAGATGGATGAACCGTCTTATCAGCAGGGGATACACGCTGCAGTTTGCAGCTCAACCCCCCCCCCCCCCCCCAATTCGGAGGAATTTTAGAGACGGTTCTGTCATCTCCAGAACAGATCTCGTTCCTCCACTCAGAAGTTCAGGAAATTCTGATAAAAATGTAATTTCCCAGGTTCAGACGGAGAGGAAAACACAGGGTTTTACTCTCCTTACTTCCTGGTCCCAAAACGGACCGGAGGGATGAGACCCATCTTGGATTTGTCAATTTTCAACAAGTCGATCATGGAGAGACATTTTCACATGTTGACAACCAGACAACTGTTAGACAACATTCTGATCATTCCAAAGCACAGAAAGTTCCTGCGCTTTCTCCTTTCAAGGCACCCAGTATCAGTACAACAGACTTCCGTTCGGGTATTCCCTTGCGCCACGCACATTTTCAAAATGCGTGGAGTCAGCTCTGCAGCCGCTACACAGAGCAGAGATGAGAATTCTGTTTTATCTGGACGATCTGTTGCTGCTGACACATTCCAGACAGGAGGCAGCAGTGCAAACTCAGTCGCTGACGTCACACCTGCAAAATCTGGGCTTCACCGGCAGAGTGATAACAGCTGTTTCCGTCATAAAGTTATTAGGGACGATGTCATCTGCTCACATGGTGGAACGCCTCCAGAGGTGGTTCGCTCATTTGCGTGTGGACCCGGTGAGGCAGAAGAGACTGTCGATCGCTGTGCCCCCCTCTGTGAGAATCGACCTGAGACACTGGGAAAACCCTCTTGTTCTGTCGGAGGGAGTCCCCGTCAGCAGATCTACGTCACACGTCTCAGTTTTCACAGACGTGCCCCTGTCAGGCTGGGGAGGCACATGCATATCTCGAGCTGTGGGGGCGCTGTGGCCACCCCACACAGCAGTTCATATAAATGTTTTGGAATGTTGCACGGTTTTGAATGTGATTCAACATTTTGCTCCTGTACTGCAGAATCAACATGTTCTGATTCACACAGACAACAAGGTGACTGCAACATACATAAACCGGCAGGGGTGTGTGCGCTCAGCCCAAATGTTACACATTGCGAGACGGCTGCTGTGTTGGGCACACCAAATCTGCTCTCCATCAGAGCAGTGTAAATCCCCGGTGTTCTGAACAGAGGAACGGATGTGATGTCCAGGGGCGGTCCGTGTCACGGGAACTGGAGCCTCCATCCCGAGCTGATGGCTCAGACATGGCAGAAATTTGGCAAAGCGGCCGTGGACCTGTTTGCCACACGAGAGAATGCTCAGTGTCAACTATGGTCCTCACTGAGCCCGCGGGACGAACCACCGCTAGGGGTGGACGCGTTTGCTCACAGCCCGTAGCCCAAAATGCTTCTTTACGCATTTCCGCCACTCCCTCTGATATCATGGTTTCTGAACCGAGTTCGGGAGGAGATACTGACAGCCCTCCTGGTGGCTCCCGAGCGCGTGAACGCCCTGTGGTTCCCAATTCTATGATGCCTGTTATCGGGTTGCCTGTGGAAACTGCCATGGAGGGAGGATGCTCTCCTCCAGGCGGGAGGAGTGATCAGGAGTTATCCAGAAATAGGCCAGTACCTTTGGGTCTGGCCGCTGAGTGGATCCGCTTTGAGAGGATGGGTCTCTCTCAAGAGGTATTGCGCACGATTCAGGATTCACGTGCTGCCTCCACCACAGCACTGTACACATCAAAGTGGACAGTTTTTCAGCGCTGGTGTACGGAGAAAGGTGTAGAGGCCACCTCATGTCCACTAGGTGGTGTGCTGTCCTTTCTGCAGCAGCTTATGGACAGAAATCTGGCGTTCAGCATGATTAAAACGTACGCTGCAGCCATCTCTTCTTGTCACGAAGGTTTCGGGGACAAAACAGCTTTTAATCATCCGCTGATGAAGCATTTTTTAAAAGGTGTACAGAGGCGCAGGCCTGTATCACGTCCACTTTCTCCACAGTGGGATTTAACGTTGGTTTTGCGAGCCCTGATCAAAGCTCCATTCGAGCCACTAGATCAGGTTCCGATTAAATTCTTGTCTCTTAAAACAGCCCTGCTTTTGGCTTTAACATTCGCAAAGAGGGTGAGTGATTTATCTGCCCCCTCTGTCGCTCCGTCATGTCTCAGAATTCAGGCTGATGGCAGCTCAGCTGATCTGAGGCCTAACCCAGCATTTATGCCTAAAAACATCACAAGCTCATTTAAATCAAGAGCGATATCGTTGGAGGGTTTTTTCCTTCCTCCCCACAAATCAGAAGAAGAAGCATCTTTCCATCTTCTCTGCCCTGTGCGTGCGTTGACGTGTTACGTAGCACGCACGGCAGCAATGCATCAGACTCAACATTTGTTTGTGCTCTATAGAGACGCATCTGTAGTTCGCCCGTTATCCACCCAGCGCCTGTCACACTGGCTGTGTGAGACCATTTCTGAAGCCTACAGAGCATCAGATTTAGAGCCTTCTGACAACCTCAGGGCGCACTTGACCAGAGGTATTGCTTCTTTGACTGCTTTGCATAATGGTATGACAATGCAGGATATTTGCACTGCGGCCACGTGGTCAACACCCTGCTCATTTATTAGCTTCTATTTACGCGTTGTGTCTGCCTGTTCCATGACACATTCTGTCCTTAGTGCCGTAACAGAATGAATATTGTTGTTTCATGGAATCTCGTTTAAACTCACATCTGACTGCATGCATTTACAGTGTGAGATGTTGTTATCAGTCACAGGTTATGACTGTTGTTCTTGTTCTATGGTCACTAATCAGTTCATGACTTCTGTCATCATTCAGTTCATTTGATTAATAATCAGTTCACTTATTATTAATCGGTTCATGTTGAAGAGCCGTGGATCTGCTCTGTTCACTGCCTTTTTCAGCCTCTCCTCTTTCCTGTTGAAAACTTTTCCGGGGCGTTCATGCATTCGGAACGCGTAAACTACGTAGCGCGGGTCTGTGAATGGTGCGCGTAATTACGCAATACGTAATTATGCATATGGAGAGCTGAGTGACAGGATGTTTTTTGGGCAAGCGGGCGCTTCATATCGTGTTCGAATGGACCCAGTGAAGCAGAGACCACATCCTGCTTCGCCTTTAACCCACCAGCGACAGCTCTTAAAGGGCGAAGCCTATACGAAATAGAACTTTGGTTACGTACTGTAACCCCAGATTCTATGAGTATAGGCATAGCCCTTTAAGCGTTGGCCTCACTGGCTCCTAAATGGCTGAAGAAAAAGCTATTTGGGAGCTGATTACCTGCTTTTAACGTAATTTATACGGACCGAGTGGGGCCCACACAACAGGTGGGCATAGACTAAATTTTTCAGTGCGATGCTTTGCATGATGGGATAAACCCACCAGCGACAGCTCTTAAAAGGCTACGCCTATACTCATAGAATATGGGGTTACAGTACGTAACCAACGTTTGTCCTCCAGCAGTCTAAGCCTATAGCAGCATAACTAAGGGACAGCTCAGGAAACCCAAGCCAACCTTAACTATAGGATTTAGCCAAAGTAAAGTCTTAAGCCTAGTTTTAAAACTGGGTAATGTGTCAGCCTCATGGACAGAGATTGGAAGTTGGTTCCACAAGAGAGGAGCCTGATAACTTAAAGATCTTCCTTCCATTCTGTTTTCGTAAATTCTAGGAACCACAAGTAAACCTGCAGCCTGAGAGCGAAGTTCTCTGTTAGGAAAATATGGAACAATAAGATCTGTAATATAAGATGGAGCCAGGTTGTTGAGAGGTTTGTAGGTTAGAAGTAGGATTTTGAATTCTATTCTGGATTTGACAGGGAGCCAATGGAGAGAAACTAAAACTGGAGAAATATGATCTCTCCTACTAACTCCAGTTAAGACTCTGGCAGCAGCATTTTGGATCAACCGAAGACGTTTTAAAGAAGTGTTTGGACACCCAGATAATAAACCATTGAAATAGTTCAGTCTAGATGTGACAAATGCATGGACCAGTTTTTCTGCATCATTTTTAGATCAGATGTTTCTAATTTTAGTGATATTACGCAGGTGGAAGAAGGTGGTTCTAGTAACGTTTTTAATGTGGGGGATAAAAGACATGTTCTGATCAAAAATAACACCAAGATTTTTAACATTAGAGCTGGAGGACAGTTTAATGCCATCTAATGAGGGAGAAAGACTGAAAAATTCATTCCTAAGGTGCTCAGGTCCAAAAACCAAAACTTAATTCTTGTCTGTGTTCAAAACGAGAAAATTATGGGTCATCTAGGTTTTTATACCTTTAAGACATGCTTGTAGTCTAAGTAGCTGATTGGATTCATTGGGTTTAATGGACAAATATAATTGTGTGTCATCAGCATAACAATGGAAATTTATCCCATGCTGTTTAATAACTTTACCTAATGGAAGCATATATAAAGTAAAGAGTATTGGCTCAAGCACTGAGTCCTGAGGAACTCCATGACTAACTTTGGTGTACGAAGAATATTTATTATTTACATTTACAAACTGGAATCGATGTGATTTAAACCATTTTAGAGCTGTTCCTGTAATCCCAACATCATATTCAAGCCTCTAGTAAAATATTGTGATCAACTGTATCAAATGCAGCACTGAGGTCTAACAGGACCAGTATAGACACAAGTCCATTGTCTGAGGCCATGAGAATATCATTAGTGACTTTTACAATTTATTTTTTTTTTAGTTTTTTTTTACTGTTTCTGTGCTATGATAAGCTCTAAACCCTGACCGAAACTCTTCAAACAGATTATTTCTTTGTAGATGTTCACGCAACTGACCTGCAACTATTTTCTCTAGAATTTTTGACATGAAAGTTAGATTAGATATAGGTCTATAGTTGGTCAGAATTTGAATGAAAGACACACTTTACTTTCATCGGAAAAGAGGACCAAGGAACCCGACAGTTGTAGCCCTTCTCCCGGATGCTTCTGAATGTGGTGGTTTTTGAAGCTGTGACGCCTGACTCATTCCACTTTTTCTGGATCTCTGACAGATTCTGGATCTTCTCTGTTTGATAATCCACTGAAGACCACGATCATCTCTTTTGGTGGTGCATCTTCTCCTGCCACATTTTGCCCTTCCACTAGACTTTCCATTGATCTGCTTGGACACAGCACTCTGTGAACATCCAGCCTCCTTAGCTATGAACTTTTGTGGCTTACCCATCCTATGGAGGGTATCAATAATTGTCGACTGGCCAGTTGTTATGTCTGCAGTCTTCCCCATATTGAACTGAACTGAGACAATTGAACCAAACTGAAGCAATTAAATGACACCTGGGGAAACCTGTGCAGGTGCTTTGAGTTTAGTAGATGATTAGTGTGTCACACTCAGTTTAAAACATTCATGTCCTGTGACATTTGGGCTGATTTCTTCACAGTATTATATTTTTTTGAAATCCTGTTTTTGTTGGTTTCATGAGCTGGAAGCCATCTCATGAAACCAACCAACCAACCAAACCCCCCGAGGGACGCGGAAGCCGACCGCGTCCCTCGGGGGGGCCCTGTGGGGCCCTGTGGGGGGTACTCTGGGAGTATGGGGTACCGGGCCCTTTGATACGGGCTGTTAGGTCCCTGTATGACCGGTGTCAGAGCCTGGTCCGCATCGCCGGCAGTAAGTCGGGCTTGTTCCCGGTGAGAGTTGGACTCCGCCAAGGTTGCCCTTTGTCACCGATTCTGTTCATAACTTTTATGGACAGAATTTCTAGGTGCAGCCAAGGTGTTGAGGGGATCCGTTTTGGTGGCCTTAGGATTGCGTCTCTGCTTTTTGCAGATGATGTGGTCTTATTGGCTTCATCAGATCGTGATCTACAGCTTTCGCTGGAGCGATTCGCAGCCGAATGCGACGCGGCCGGGATGAAGATCAGTTCCTCCAAATCCGAGGCCATGGTCTTGAGCTGGAAAAGGGTAGAGTGCCCTCTCCGGGTCAGGGAGGAGGTCCTACCCCAAGTGGAGGAGTTCAAGTATCTTGGGGTCTTGTTCACGAATGAGGGAAAAATGGAGCGTGAGATCGATAGGCGGATAGGTGCAGTGTCTTCAGTGAAGCGGGCGCTGTACAGGTCTGTCGTGGTGAAGAGAGAGCTGAGTCAAAAGGTGAAGCTCTCAATTTACCGATCGAGCTACGTTCCCACCCTCATCTATGGTCACGAGCTTTGGGTTGTGACCGAAAGAATGAGATCTCGGATACAAGCAGCCGAAATGAGTTTTCTCCGCAGGGTGTCTGGGCTCTCCCTTAGAGATAGGGTGAGAAGCTCGATCATCCGGGAGGGACTCGGAGTAGAGCCGCTGCTTCTCCACGTCGAGAGGAGCCAGTTGAGGTGGCTTGGGCATCTGTTTAGGATGCCTTCTGGACGCCTCCCTGGTGAGGTGTTCCGGACACGTCCCACCGGAAGGAGGCCCAGAGGAAGACCCAGGAAACGCTGGAGGGACTATGTTTCTCGGCTGGCCTGGGAACGCCTCGGGATTCCCCCGGAAGAGCTGGCCCAAGTGGCTGGGGAGAGGGAAATCTGGGCCTCCCTACTTAGGCTGCTACCCCCGCGACCCGACCCCGGATAAGCGGAAGAAAATGGATGGATGGATGAGCTGGAAGCCCAAATTATGTAAAAATAAACAAATAAATACTTGAAATTGTTTAAATTGTGGGCAGCACGGTGGTGCAACTGGTAGAGCTGCTGCCTCTCAGTAAGCAGGTCCCTGATTCAAATCCCGGTCCAGGGGCCTTTCTGGGTGGAGTTTGCATGTTTTCTCAATTTTGGTTTTCTCCAGGTACTCCGGTTTCCTCCCACAGACCAAAAACATGAATGTTAGACTGATTGGTAACTCTAAATTGTCCTTAGGTGTGAGTGAGAGAGTGAATGGTTGTTTGTTTCGTTTGTCTCTATGTGGCCCTGTGATGGACTTGCGACCCGTCCAGGGTGTAGCCCGCCCCTCGCACAGTGATTACATGGGCACTGGCGACCCTGTGACCCAAAATGGAAGAAGCAGGTAAAAGATAATGGATGGATGGATGTTTAAATTGTGGGCCCTGAATCTATCATCTATTAAAGATTAACTTTATGAATGGAATTATGGAAGTTAAATAACTTTTCCATGATATTCTAATTTTTTGGAAAGGGTTTGTACATGTGTAATCAAATATGACGTTTGTTTTAACAAAGAAAGTTTTTGTTTTTATTCCTTTCTTTTATAGATCAGTGTCAGAGTTGCTCCTCAACTCCAAGTTTGATGTGAATTATGCTTTTGGACGTGTAAAGAGAAGTTTGTTGCACATTGCTGCCAAGTAAGATACTGAATGTTTTTCATTTCTTTCTCATTAAATCAAATTCCAAATACTAAACAAATTCATTAATGATGGTAAATGGACTGTACTTATATAGTGCCTTTCTGTCTTATCGAGATACTCAAAGCTCTTTACACTACAATCTGTGCCTCATTTACCCATTCATACAGCACTCTACTAGATCTCTATAAAGACTAATCAGCGCTTTAGATCACATTCATACACAGATGGGACACACATCAGAGGCAATGAGGGGTTCAGTGTCTTGCCAAAGGACACTTCAGCATGTGACTGTTGGTGGAATCGAACCCCCAACTCTTGCATTGGAGGACGACTGCTCTAACCACTCAGCCACAGCTGCCCCCAATGATGATGTTAATGTTGTTTCTCCATATTAAGCGAGAAGACATGTTCATAAGATGTTCTTATGGTTTCTCATAAGAGATGTTTTCTGGTTTTTTTCGCACATTATAAGGCTAGAACACACAGTAGTTTTATGGATAGTTTTCAGTCACGTGATCCGCTCGCTACCCTGGCAAGCAAAAGATTGCAATGCACAACTGTGAGCAATAGGAAGTACAGCAAAACGTGTTAATTTTCCTGTTGTCTCTAGTCAAGATTACCTCGTGTGTGTATATATACATGTATATGTATGTGTGTGTGTGTATATGTATGTGTGTGTGTGTATATGTATGTGTGTGTGTGTATATATATGTATATGTATGTGCGTGTGTATATATATGTATATGTATGTGCGTGTGTATATATATGTATATGTATGTGCGTGTGTATATATATGTATAAGTATATGTGCGTGTGTATATATATGTAT
>NC_056502.1:53392677-53395468 GCF_014905685.2 Nematolebias whitei
CGTGTATATGTATGTGTGTGTGTATATATACGTGTATATGTATATGTGTGTGTGTATATTTACGTGTATATGTATGTGTGTGTGTGTATATATACGTGTATATGTATATGTGTGTGTGTATATATATACGTGTATATGTATATGTGTGTGTGTATATATACGTGTATATGTATATTTGTTTTGCTACCCGAGTGAGGTAGGCACAGGGCACGTGCCACGCCTTCACCGCAGCCTCTCCACCAATGGGTCTTAAAACTAATCCTATGGCTCAGGTATTACCCGCAGCAGTATTCTAGGACCGTTCTAACTTTAAGGCTGTGTTGAGATGATTCACCCAGACTGTTAACTACCTTCGATCCTCGCACCACACCCAACTTTTCACCTCGTGCCTCGCCCAACCTAGCAGCCGGAGTGGGGACGTTTGGCAGACGAGGGAGCACAAATTAACGGTCGCTCATCTCCTGATTTAGCATTGCAATTGTTAATCGATCTGGCGATTTTTAGAGCCTAGGAAAAAAGACTCCTGGATGTTGTTTAATAATCAAAAGCTAATAAAACCGTTTAAATCCTCCCACATTCTTCTGTTGTTTCATTGAACCAAGTTTTCCACTTCCAAGAACAAAAGGGTGTGTTTGAAATAAGAATCCAGAATTTTACGCTTTGCTTTGCTTTTAATCAATAATTTTTGCAGGGGAACAGCAGTATAGCACAATAATGATTACACTGGATTACACAGAGATTACATGATGAATGATTCTCACTCCTTAGTTCCTTTTTAGTTGTTGACTTTCCTTGGTGAGGTAGGTGGATGGGTTTGAAACAGGCGCTTGGTCTCCTCTCTGCCCGGCGTCGGACTTCCCTCAGTTAAGCCGGCCGCGCCCGGTTTCCCTCAGGAACACCAGTACCCACACAGCTTACCTACTCTCTCCACCTGCCCCAACTGATTATTCCTCACCACAAAGAAGACCCTTCTACAACTCTGAGCAACCAGGTTTTTGATATAATAAATTTGTCTGTTTGTCAATTCGTACACCACAGCTAAAATTTGGTAAATTTTGGTTTTAGTAAGGATCAATTTTGCAGAGTGTCCCCTTACCATGTTTTCTGAATCTGGTAAGAGGCAGATTTCCCAATCCCATGTCGTTAGGATCTGGGCCACTCCTTAATCCTTGTGCTGGTTCAATTTGAAGAAAAAGGGTTTCAGGTTTAATCCGGGCTGTTGAGTTTTGAAGAAATAGTTCCAAAAAAGAAACATTCCATCGGATTCTCACCCTAGTTCTCCTCCAGCTAGAATCGTCCAAAATTTCCCTATTAATCCACAATTCGTCCAAAGGTTCCTCGGATTTGTCCTCGGTCCTTCACCAGTGAAGAGGGTCCCCAAACAGCAGAGATTTCACTGAAAACCCTGTTTTTAAAGCCTCAGATTTTGACTGACACTTCTTGGCTAGTCACCCCATCCGGAATGATCCACCTCTTGTGGGCCGGACCTTGATCTGACTTCACTGGCTTCTTATGAGAGTTTTGCAAGTCATTCTAATGCATATTAAAATCTGGGTGTATGTTGTATAACATTTGCGCCGTCATCCTGTGCTGTCTTATGCTGATTGGCTCAGAGCTGTGTCTTTAGGGCCTTCCCCTTGTAACATGACGTTCTTTCCAGAACATTCACGAAGCTACAGGTTTCTTCCATTCAACATTCATCATGAATCAGCTTTAGACACAGATTACATTGTAAAACCATAAGATTACATTCTAAAATCACAGTTTATAACATCACTTGATTATCTACTTTGTTTATTAATTTTTCATAAACACATATTTCTCATTCATCTGAATTTGGTAATTTTATTTAAGAAGAGAAGACATTTCTTCTGTTCTGCCCTGCTCCTTCCGCGTGTGTGTCTCAGTGAGCCTGTGTGTTAAGTTTGTGCGATTGTGTAAGTGAGGCCTCAGACGGGCCTGCATGTGTGTGTGAGCTTGCATGTGTGTGTGTTTCTCCAAGTGGGCCTGCATGTGTGTGTGCTCACGCTGCTCTTACACATGGCCCCGACCTTTCAAGGGATTGAGGCCTTCAAACCATGACTTAGCAGATCAACACAAAATGACATGATAACGCATAATAACATGTTCTGACTTGTTCTTTCCCATAAAATTAGTCTGAGCTCCGTACTTATTTGACAATATGTGTGTGTATATATATATATACATGTATATGTATATGTGTTTGTATATATATATACATGTATATGTATATGTGTGTTTGTATATATATATACATGTATATGTATATGTGTGTATATATATATATATATATACATGTATATGTATATGTGTGTGTATATATATATATATATACATGTATATGTATATGTGTGTGTATATATATATATATATACATGTATATGTATATGTGTGTGTATATATATATATATACATGTATATGTATATGTGTGTATATATATTTATATGTATATGTGTGTGTATATATATTGTATATATATATATATATATACATGTATATGTATATGTGTGTGTGTATATATATATACATGTATATGTATATGTGTGTGTATACAGTATATGTATATGTATATGTGTGTGTATACAGTATATGTATATGTATATGTGTCTGTGTATATATATATATATATATATATGTATATGTATATGTGTGTATCTGTGTGTGTATATATATATGTATATGTGTGTGTGTGTGTATATATGTATATGTATATGTATATGTGTGTATCTGTGTGTGTATATATATATGTGTGTGTGTGTGTGTGTGTGT
>NC_056502.1:53395568-53399942 GCF_014905685.2 Nematolebias whitei
AGATAAGATATGGAGGCTTGGTTTCTTGTCTGCTTTCGGACTGTTCAAACTCTAGTTTCAGTTTAGCTTGATTATACCTTATTGATATTTGAGTTAAAATTGTTTCTTTCTAGGAATAATTAATAACTATTAATTATTAACTAACTCATGTTTATGTGTTTTTACTTGATAACCGACCCTGTATCAAACAATGATTAAACGATTAAATCTTAATTGTTATTATTAAGAGAGAACCTGAGGGATTTTACTTAGTCAAACTATATTAAGTCTAAATTAAAGAAATGTGTTCTAGCTTTATTTATGTTAATCAGTCTGCTATCTGGCCTGATTTGATTGCTTGTAATATATCAAATGTGAACTTATAAAATTATCATTAGCTAATATAAGATTATATGTAAAGGTAAAATAGTTAGAATTAGTAAACCTTTTCTATAAATATAGTTCAACCCTTGAAGAAAGGCACGCACACACTTTGTATAACATGACATTTGAATGCTTGATAGGAAATATAAAAAAGGTATAAAAATATGAAATCCAACATATGTATATGTTTGTGTATATATATATGTATATGTATATATACATATATGTATATGTACAAACCGGATTCCAAAAAAGTTGGGACACTAAACAAATTGTGAATAAAAACTGAATGCAAGGATGTGGAGATGGCAAATGTCAATATTTTATTCGTAATATAACATATATGACAGCTCAAAAGTTTAATCTAAGTAAAGGTAACATTTTAAATGAAAAATATGTTGACTCAAAATGTTACAGTGGCAACAAATCCCCAAAAAGTTGGGACAAGTAGCAATAAGTGGCTGGCAAAAGGAAATTGAGTTTATAACGAACAACTGGAAGATCAATTAGCACTAATTAGGTCAATTGACAACATGATTGGATATAAAAAGAGCTTCTCAGAGTGTCAGTGTCTCTCAGAAGCCAAGATGGCAAGAGGATCACCAATTCCACCATTGTTGCGCCGAAAGATAGTGCAGCAATACCAGAATGGTGTTACCCAGCGTAAAATAGCAAATACTTTTAATTTATCATCATCAACCATGCATAACATCATCAAAAGATTCAGAGAATCTGCAACAATCGCTATGCGTAAGGGTCAAGGCCGTAAACTTCTACTGGATGCTCGTGATCTTTGGGCCCTTAAACATCACTGCACCTCAAACAGGAATGCCACTGTCAAGGAAATAACAGAATGGGCTCAGGAATACTTCCAGAAAGCATTGTCAGTGAACACAATCCACCGTGCCATCCGCCATTGCCAGCTGAATCTCTACAGTGCAATGTGGAAGCCATTTCTAAGCAAGCTCCACAAGCTCAGACGTTTGCACTGGGCCAGGGGTCATTTAAAATGGAGTGTGGCAAAATGGAAGACTGTTCTGTGGTCAGATGAGTCACGATTTTAAGTTCTTTATGGGACACTGGGACGCCATGTTATCCGGACCAGAGAGGACAAGGATAGCCCAAGTTGTTATCAACGCTCTGTTCAGAAGCCTGCATCACTTGTGGTCACAAAAGGATGCATCACAAAAGCAAAATCTCAGAATGAAAGTAACAGAGCTGCTCCAATATGCAGCCACCTTGAGCGGCACAATTCTAGAACTATGTACATACATACATTCATAGTATGTATGTATGTATGCATGTACATATGTACGTACGTACGTACGTACGTATGTGAACATAATGTATTTATATTTATATATATACATATATACTGTGTTTATATATATATATATATATATATATATATATATATATATATATATATATATATATATAGTGCCTTGCGAAAGTATTCTGCCCCCTTGAAATTTTCAATCTTTTGCCACATTTCAGGCTTCAAACATAAAGATATAAAATTTTAATTTTTTGTGAAGAATCAACAACAAGTTGGACACAATCGTGAAGTGGAATGAAATTTATTGGATGTGTCAAACTTTTTTAACAAATAAAAACTGAAAAGTGGGGCGTGCAATATTATTCGGCCCCCTTGCGTTAATACTTTGTTGCGCCGCCTTTTGCTGCAGTTCCTCCTGCAAGTCTCTTGGGGTTTGTCTCTATCAGTTTTGCACATGGAGACACTGAAGTTCTGTCCATTCTTCCTGCAGAACAGCTCGAGCTCAGTGAGGTTGGATGGAGAGCGTTTGTGAACAGCAGTCTTCAGCTCTTTCCACAGATTCTCGATTGGATTCAGGTCTGGACTTTGACTTGGCCATTCCAACACCTGGATATGTTTATTTGTGAACCATTCCATTGTAGATTTGGCTTTATGTTTTGGATCATTGTCTTGTTGGAAGATAAATTTCCGTCCCAGTCTCAGGTCTCTTGCAGACTCAAACAGGTTTTCTTTCAGAATGGTCCTGTATTTGGCCCCGTCCATCTTTCCATCAATTCTGACCATCTTCTCTTCCCTGCTGATGAAAAGCAGGCCCAAACCATGATGCTGCCACCACCATGTTTGACAGTGGGGATGGTGTGTTCAGGGTGATGAGCTGTGTTGCTTTTACGCCAAACATATTGTTTTGCATTGTGGCCGAACAGTTGGATTTTGGTTTCATCTGACCAGAGCACCTTCTTCCACATGTTTGATGTGTCTCCCAGGTGACAAACTTTAAACAACACTTTTTATGGATATCTTTGAGAAATGTCTTTCTTCTTGCCACTCTTCCATAAAGGCCAGATTTGTGCAGTGTACGACTGATTGTTGTCCTATGGACAGACTCTCCCACCTCAGCTGTAGATCTCTGCAGTTCATCCAGAGTGATCATGGGCCTCTTGGCTGCATCTCTGATCAGTCTTCTCCTTGTTCCAGATGAAAGTTTAGAGGGACGGCCGGGTCTTGGTAGATTTGCAGTGGTCTCGTACTCCTTCCATTTCAATATGATTGCTTGCACAGTGCTCCTTGAGATGTTTAAAGCTTGGGAAATCATTTTGTATCCAAATCCGGCTTTAAACTTCTCCACAACAGTATCTCGGACCTGCCTGGTGTGTTCCTTGCTCTTCATGATGCTCTCTGCTCTTTGAACAGAACCCTGAGACTATCACAGAGCAGGTGCATTTATACGGAGACTTGATTACACACAGGTGGATTCTATTTATCATCATCAGTCATTTGGGACAACATTGGATCATTCATAAATCCTCACTGAACTTCTGGACTGAGTTTGCTGCACTGAAAGTAAAGGGGCCCAATAATATTGCACACCTCACTTTTCAGTTTTTTATTTTGTTAAAAAAGTTTGACACATCCAATAAATTTCATTCCACTTCCAGCCCACAAGTCTAATCTTTTTCTGCCTAAAGAATACCTCTAAATCTTCACATTTCTTTTTCAAAGTGTCTACAGTAGGGGTTGAATAGACTAATTGGCTAGACGGCTAGTCGATTTTATACCATCTCACGAGTTTTTATATTTAACGTTGAATAGTTATTCTCCCCCCCCCCTCCCCCCGGCATTCCCAACCCTATTCCACCCAATCCACATGGTGGATTAAATAAAACAAAACTAAAAACTGCAGCAAAACATTCCATGCTCAATCATCCAGGTATACAATCCAACAATTTTCAGTCAGGTCATCTGGACAGTTTCTTTTTTTTGCTGAAACGTTTCATCTTCTATCCAGAAGGCTTCATCAGTCAAGGAAACACACAACACAAAACTGATTATTCCCCCAAACCACTCACTCCAAAGTGGAACAAACCAGTTATGTTGGTGCTAAGATGGTGTCTTTGGCACACCCCCTCCTCTTGTGCCGGCCCTCTTCCTCGTCGACAGTCATGTCAAACTGGTTCAAAACCAAAAAGTCCATGCTCAATAATCCAGGTATACAAAAACAGCAGCATTTTTGCAGCTTGATTTTTTTTTTTTTACTTATTTGCAGTATGATCAATGGTAGGAGCATAAATATATGCCCAATGTTTTTTTTTTTGTAAATAATAAATTACTTTTTTCCTTTCTTTTTTTTTTTGCAAATATGAAATTGCGTCATGAGTTCCTATGATGTCACAGACTAGTCTAAGTCGACTCGACTTCTATCATGTTAATGTCGACTTTTTAAAATATGCAGTCGTTTAACTCTTGGTCTACAGCTGTAGAGAGCTTCACCACATTAGCTTGTGTGCCAGTTAGCTGACCGCTATGTCATACCATACTCTGAAGTTAAATTTTGCAGAGCGACTTTTGATTCCAGAGATCTTAGACCAGTTTCCACTTCCTTCTAAACTGACCTTGATGTCATCGACTCAGGTTGTGTGATAATTTCAGTTTTAGGTCATCTCTTGTTCCTCTGATACTTTGTTGCATCTGTAGTGAACTAAGCCTAAGGTCAGGATTTGACCTTAAGAACTATA
>NC_056502.1:53400042-53402687 GCF_014905685.2 Nematolebias whitei
TACAAATGTTGATAATCAAAGTGTTTTAGTCCAAACCATTTTAGATGTTGTAGTGAACTAATCAATTTTTATTAACTGTGAAACAGTAATAACGATTTTTAATCCTCATGCAAAGTTAGAATTCATGTTAAGGTCTGTTACAGAGTAATTATGCATTTTCTGATTTTCTGTCTTTGAATGAGCAGTGTTGGTCCAAGGTTGGACTCAAACGCAGACAAGTGTTGGAACGAACTGTCTTGTTTTTACATCCTCTCAGACGTAAATAGAGAAGCTGGCACCTGTTTTCCGCCAACTCGTCTAAATATCCCTCTCGTCTGTCTGAAAAACATTTTCAATCTGTTCCATAACATTCTTGCTGTTTTTCCTGACTCCTAGTGACCTCTTACGTCACAAAACACACCTCTGTCTGGTCGATATTGACCAATCAGAAACTCCCAAATGAACCGGAAATAGAGCTCTTTAAAATGTCGGTACTTCCTAGTTTAAACCAGTGTCTGGAGAGTGTCGGAGAGTGTCGAGAGTCGTGTGGAGTTTTCAGTCGAGTTTGCAGTCGAGTTTGGAGTTGTTGCAGCTCCCGTGCTGGGAAACAGGAAGATCCTGACATGACCACAGAGCTCTTCCGAGTCTTATGGGATTATAACATCTTCCACCTCTGGGGGGAACACTGACGGACTCCACTCATGTGAAGTCCACTCGTGAGGTGAATTTGTGTCGGACGGAATACCGTCACTACTTCGGACGATTCACAGCTGTTCCTACGGAGACGCTGAAAGAGTGCGTTGAATGGACTTTCGTACCGGTAAAAAGTTGATTTATAACACCTAAGTGTACTGGGGAAGAAGCTGAGAAAAGCCCGGAGAGTGCCGTCCTGAATGCTGACACAAACAAACCCCCTCACCCATCTTTTTCTCCCTTTAAACTTCATCTTTCCATCTTTAAAATTCTTCTATCAAGTAGAAATCATTCCAGATATTTTAGAAATGTCTGTGTAAAGTTCTCATCCACCGCCGTGTGGATAATCAAAATTGTACAGTTTGCTAAAACTAGCCATGTTGTTATTTTCCATATTTTGCCAATTAATGTAAATGTGTGATGTGTTAAACTTTGATTCTGTTAATAAATGACCGCATTCATTTTGATGGGTCAAAGATAATTAACGTCTCACGTTACATTTCTAAATTCAATGCACATTATATACAGTCCAGAAAAATGAAAGAATCCGTTTAATTTATGAATATATCTCATGCATATGTTCGTCTACACATCTCCTCTTTAGCATCCAGCTTCTTTGAAAACTCTGGTTTCAAGGTCTGATGGTGCGTCCATTCTCAGCCAGCCCTGGCAGAGATTTATCAAATGTGGTTCAGAGGCCATGAAGGTTCAGATAACTTTTTGAACCTTTTGTTGCTGTGTCAAGTGATAGATTTTAAGTGTTAATTAAAATATACCATAACCATGTGATGTTTATTCAAAATATTGGATCAGTACATGGTGTGAGAAACTGCAATTGATTATTGTCATTACTATGTCACACACTAAAGTTTAGACATTTAAAAAGCATAATAACAATGATCTTGTCAACTGCTTTGCTAAAAAAAAATCATGTTGTGTTTGTGCAGCTGTGGGTCAGTGGAATGTCTGGTTTTACTCCTGAAGAGGGGAGCCAACCCAAATTACCAGGACATCTCAGGCTGTACACCTCTCCACCTCGCTGCCAGGAATGGGTAGGAGGATACATACCTGTCTGTGATCTGTGCTTTTTAATTAAACCTCTGTTGATATGTGAACACTTCAGGCTTTTCCGACTAATTATACATATTTCTTTTTTACCTTATACTTTGGCGAGCTGGAATCTGAACATCTGCATGCCTTAAATACAGGTGTTCAACCTTTACTTCAAAACAGATGTTTTGGCCCTTTCTTTTTCCAATTAATAAAACTTATTCAAAGTGGCAAAATAAACTTAACAAATAAAATAAAGGTACAAATTTGAATAGTCCAAATGATTAACTTTAATTTAAATGCTAAATAATAATAAATAAAAAAAACGTTGGCATTTATCAGTGTTTTTACATTTTAGAACAAAGAAGACTTTTTACTTATATGAAGAGGAGAAATAAGGATAAGGACGTGATGGGTAGATTTGGTGTCGAGGAAAGAAACCAGGAAGGACAGATGTTGATGGATTTTGCCAAGAGAATGGAAATGGCTGTAGTCAACACATTTACAAAAGAGGGAGTAAAATAGAGTGACCTATAAGAGTGGAGGAAGGTCGCAGGTCGACTACATTCTGTGTAGAAGAGGAAACCTGAGAGAGGTAGGAGACTGTAAGGTTGTAGCAGGGGAAAGCATGGCCAGACAACATCAGATGATTTCATGTACAAGAGTAAAATCAGAGAAGAAGACCAAATGGTAGAAGATGAAGAAGGAAGAATGTTGTGAAAAATTCAGACAGGAGCTGTTAAAGGCTCTGGGTGGTAAGAATGAGCTTCCAAATGACTGGGCTACTACAGCAACAGTAATTAGAGAGACATGTAGGAAGTATCCTGATGCATGCTCAATAATCCAGGTAGAAAAATCCAAAAAAGTTCAATCTGGTCCTCTGGACATTCAAAAAAACAAAAAACAAAACAAAGCAAAAAAAT
>NC_056502.1:53402787-53407259 GCF_014905685.2 Nematolebias whitei
GACTCCAGAAACCATCTTATCACCATAAAAGATATAAAACACAGTGGACCAACACCAACCAGTACATGACATGGCACCCCAAACTATCACTAACTGTGAAAACTTGACACTGGACCTCAAGCAACGTGGATTCTGTGCCTCTGCTCTCTTCCTCCACACTCTGGGACCTTGATTTCCAACTGAAATGCCAAATTTACTTTCATCGGAGAATATAACTTTGGACATGTCATCTGCTGGTGTTGGTCCACTGTGTCTTCTGAGGTCTAAGGTCAACACAGTCGTCTACCAGGAAGTTTTAGAGAACCTTATGCTTCCTGCTGCTGACCAACTTTATGGAGATGCAGATTTCATTTTCCAACAGGACGTGGCCCCTGCACACAGTGCCAAATTTACCAGTAACATGTTTAAGGACCATGGTATCCCTGTTCTTAATTGGTCAGCAAACTGGCCTGACCTTAACCCCATAGAAAATCTATGTGGTATTGTGAAGAGGAAGATGCGATACACCAGTCCCAACAATTCAGAAGAGCTGAAGGCCACTGTGAGAGCAACCTGTGCTCTCATAACACCTGAGCAGTGACACAGACTGATCCACTCCATGCCACGCTCCATTGCTGCAGTAATCCAGACAAAAGGAGCAACAACTAAGTACTGAGTGCTGTACATGCTCATACTTTTCATGTTCATACTTTTCAGTTGGCCAACATTTCTAAAAATAATTTTTTTAAATGGTCTTAACTAATATTCTAATTTTCTGAGATACTGAATTTGGGGTTTTCATTAGTTGTCAGTTATAATCATCAACAGTAAAAGAAATAAACATTTGAAATATATCAGTCTGTGTGGAATGAATGAATATAATATACAAGTTTCACTTTTTGAATGGAATTACTGAAATAAATGAACTTTTTCATGATATTCTAATTTTAAGACCAGCACCTGTAAATGTGGACTCAGTACCCCGTTACATTTAGATGGAGTTACTGTAATTGAGTTTCAGTGATACTGCGCTAAGAAATAAATTCATGTCACTATGCTGCCAAGATTTCTATACACGTCTCACCAGAAAGGTACCCAAGCATTAGGAAACATGCACAGGTGATGTTATCTTTGTTTGGCATCACTTACATCTGTGAACAGACCCTGAACAAGTCCAGGCTCAGAAGCACTCTGAATGACCCACACCTACAGAACCAGTCACTGAGACAGCTGCAGCCTGATACTGACAAAATGATGAAAGCCAAACACCAGCTTCATGTTGCTCACTAGTGCCATATTATTGTTGCTGTTAGGTTGTGTTGCTGTTGGACATGCACTTTTTGACATTTTGCAATACATATAGTTATAATGAAATGCCAAAATTTAGATATTTGTTTTAATTTCCTACATATGACTTGTTATATTGTGTGTTCTGTAATGTTCTTGAGGCAGAAAGGAAGGATAAATAAATGCATAAAAAATAAAAGGACTTTACTTATAGAAGTATTTGCATTTCATGTACTACATTATTGCATTTGGCCCGAAGCCCTCTGATAGATTTTCATTTTGGCACCCAAGGAAAAATTTGGCCACTCCTGATCTACATTATACTGTCAGCAGCCTGTTTTTGTTTGTTTTGTTTTTTTTTACATGTTACGGTACACATTATGCATTTATTGCTTATGTAAAATAAACTATGGTCAATTCAGTTTCAGAATAATTAAATGCATCAACATTTGTTTTAAAATTGGATCATAATTCATTGAATTATAATTCAACTGAATCATGAGGTATGTAAAAACACCCATCTTGTTTGAAATACATTGTGAGGTTAAAAAAATACATTTGTGTAAATGGTTTCAAAAGTTTAAAGTTTGACATATAAAAGCTACCTTATGATTTAAAGGGTGAAAAAAAAAATCACAGTCGCTGAACTCATTACTTATCGTTTAGTTCACCATCAGTCAAGAATTTAAAAAGAGCTTACGGTTTTGTGTCCATTCTGACATGCTACATGCAGTGCAGTTTGCCCCATGGCATCCTCCACGTCCACATTGGACACGTGCTGGACTAGATCATGCAGGAGTTCTGTTCGTCCATTTACTGCCAACCAATGGATCTGCAGCACAAAATCACAGTTTCAATTTTAATACTGATTAAAGTCAGTTTCTGACTGATCTGCAACTGCTGGAGGCTAGTAGCGAAAACAGAATTCAGAAGGGAGTCTCGCAAATGTTAAGAAAAAATTTACGAGGGTTCTTAGTTTGTTGAGTTGATTTGAAATGGATGTCTCAAACATGTCTCAACTTAATTTTTATTTTTTATCTGGAGTGCTAGATCTGTAACTGTGACACCTGCACAGAAGCTCCCCTTACTACAGAAAACCTTTGAGTCAACAGTCCTAAATCTCCAGGTCTAAAATTCACGCTGAAAACAAATAAAGATCCATCCAGCCATCCATCCATCCATCCATCATCCATCCATCCATTATCTTTGCCCACTTCATCCTTTTCGGGTCGCTGGTGTCACTGGTGCCCATGTCAAGCAATCACTGTGCGAGGGACAGGGGACACCCTGGACAGGGCTCAGGTCCATCACAGGGCCACATAGAGACAAACGAGACAAACAACTATTCACTCTCTCACTCTCACCTACGGTCAATATATAGTTACCAATGAGCCTAACATGCATGTTTTTGGTCTGTAAATAATAATAAAAAAATTAAAAAACTAGTCCCAATCTGCCCATCTTCTTTTCTAAAGTTAGTACAGCAGATTAAATCAAACATGTGGGCAGCTGCTTGGTACAAAACAGGCTGAGGCAGGTAATGATATTGTGTGCATGTGTAAGAAAAGGTTTTACAAGCTTTGCACACAACAGTAAGCCATAATGTTCACAAAAAAGTATTGCAGCTTGGTAGTCACAAACATTCATTACTCAGTGAGTAACAATGAAAAATTCATCTATTTTTTCAGAAAAATTTGAGTAAGCAAGAAGTCTCCAACAGTCGCAGCCCAGTGAGATGAGCTACCACCTTACTCAGGTGTTTGAATCAGAAAAGATTAGTATGACAAGTTCAAAGATTCATTGTATGCAGAAGATTACAGTTGACTCACAGCTGTCAGTCCCTCGTTGTTGCAGATGTTGACATCAGCATTATATTCCAATAATTTAGCCATGCACTTCTTCTGTCTAAGGGAAGAACAGAATAAATAATGGCTTATTTGGATGAGTACGCAGGTAGTAACTAGTCCCACAAATGGTTTCACATCCAAGAAACAAACCCAACAATTAGGACTTTAAAATGGACTCAGCCTGTTTCATTCTAATCTGTAACATTTGAAAAATCATATCTGGTTAAAAATTCATATTTAGGTGCATTTAGGTGCATCTTAAAATTGACATGTTGAGGACTTGGGTCTGTTCAACTGGTGCTGATCTAAGTGCTATCTCTGAAACCTGGTTATCTAAATCAATTTTAGATAAAGATGTGTCAATTGATGGATTGAATATCTACAGTTCTGGTCATCAAAGAAAGGGAGGTTGCAATTTATATCAGATCAAGCCTGGACTCTCACCTGGTGTCCACTAAAACACTCTCAAATCAGTCTGAAATCCTCACAATAAACATTAATTTGCATGAAGGCCAGACCTTATCTACTGTAGGCTGTCCCCGCCCCCTCAGAACAGGAAGTCTCTTTTTTTAACTTGGAATGCTCCCTCTTTGACACCATTGTCCTAATCAGGATGATCCTGTGTTAAAGACAGATAATATGGTCTGACTTGATTTAAAGCACAAACTGTTTGCTGCAGGATGTGGGTGTGGCAGCGTGGTGAATTAAGACGTGATGCCGTTGCAATACAATTGGCTCTAAATTGCACAGATTTCAGCCGAGGTGCACCCAAATCACTATGATCGATCACTATCCATCCCTTGAATAGATATCCATGATTAGTGGCCAATAGTCTCCACAGTGCCACCTACATTATTCTTACAGTTATAGCTCAGTGATGCATCATCCGCTTTGCAACAGATTTTTTGTGCGTCATCAGTGAGGACTTTTAAACACATTAATATTGTGGTTTAACATATGACTCTAGTCCAAAAAAGTTCAATCTGGTCCTCTGGACATTCAAAAAAAACAAAAGCAAAACAAAGCAAAAAAAATCTAGAAACGTTTCGTCTCTCATCCAAGAGACTTCCTCAGTCTGAGGTGCTGTTTTCAGCTCAGTCTCTTAAATAGCACCTTCTCAGAGTGGATCAACCAGTTTGCTGCTGACAACCAGAACCAGTTGCTCACATGCTCAAGAAGGACCATCAGCCTAACAATGGGTCATTAGCACCTGATGACTGTTTACTACTCACAGAGGGCTGAGTGATACTAGCAATCACAGCATTGTAAGAGGGGGACAGTTGAACCCGGAGGGAAGTTATGACACTGAGAAAGTTATGACACTCCTTAGTGACTTAACCACTTATGAACCTCTGAAAA
>NC_056502.1:53407359-53416940 GCF_014905685.2 Nematolebias whitei
TCCTGGCCTGATGATGTTGATCTTCTGTGCTGGGCCATCCTTTTGGCCAGTGGCTGTTTAGTTTCCCCGATGTAAGACTGATCACAGCCCTCCTGACACTGAACAGCATACACAACATTACTCTGTTTGTGCCGGGGGACTGGATCTTTGGGATGAACCAGTCTTTGCCGTAATGTATTTTGGGGTTTAAAAGCCACTGGGATGTTATGTTTAGAAAATAAACGTCTCAGTTTCTCTGATACTCCCTCAACATATGGAATGACCACTGGTCTGGGTTCCTCCTTTTCACCTGTTGGCTGACTGGAGTCCTGTTTGGGTTTCTTCTCTGCTTTCATGAAGGACCAGTTAGGATATCCACATTGCTCTAGAGCCTGTCTTGTGTGGGACTTCAGTAATCTTCATTCGATCTCTAATCTGCCCTTTATTTCCAAAGTTCTTGAAAAAGCAGTTGCTAGTCAACTTCACTCTCACCTAACCAACAATAACATTGATGAAGAGTTTAAATCTGGTTTTCACCTCCACCGTAGCACCGAAACAGCTCTAATAAAAATAACTAATGACCTTCTCCTTGTTGCTGACTCTGGTCTTCTGTCTATCCTCATTTTACTGGATCTAAGTTCTTCCTTCGACACAATCTGTCATTCTATTCCTCAACAGACTAACCTCCATTGGCATCTCAGGTACTCCGTTAGACTGGTTCAAATCTTATCTCTCTGACCACACTCATTTCATTCAGCTTAAATCCTTTCGTTCCCAGTCTTCCCCCGTCTCCACAGGTGTCCCCCAAGGCTCTGTCCTTGGACCTCTCCTCTTCATCATTTACCTTCTTCCTCTAGGTCACATCTTCTGTAAATGTGGTGTCCATTTTCACTGTTATGCTGATGACACACAGCTCTACTTGTCAACAAAACCAAACTCCGCCCACCCACCCTCCATCCTCACCAACTGTCTCAATGAGCTAAATCACTGGTTTTCTAGCAATTTTCTACAACTAAACAGTGACAAAACAGAAATCATTCTTGTCGGTACCAAAAACTCTATTTCAAAATAAGAACATCTTCTCATCCCCCTTAACAACTCTCTGCTATCCCCCTCGCCTCAGGTCAAGAGTCATGGTGTCATCCTCGACACAACTCTCTCCTTCACTTCACACATCAACAATGTTACTCGGTCTGCCTATTTCCATCTCCGAAATATTAACCGTCTCCACCTTTCTCTCACACCCCACTCCACAGCCATCCTTGTGCACAGTCTTGTGACTTCTCTGATTGACTATTTGCAACTCCCTTCTTTATGGCCTCTCCAACAAATCTCTTCTGAAGCTGCAATTGGTCCAGAACTCAGCTGCCCGTGTCATAACTCAAACCTCCTCCTATAACCACATCACTCCTGTCCTGCAGCAGCTCCACTGGCTCCTGGTTAAATCACGCATTGTCTTCAAAATTCTTCTTCTCACTTTCAAAACTATCCACAACCTTGCCTCTCTGTACCTATCTGACCTCCTACACATCTCCATCCCCTCTCGCTCTCTGAGATCCTCCTCTTCACTACACCTCCATGTACCCTCTGCCCGCCTCTCCACCATGGGGAGCAGGGCCTTCACCTGCTCTGCCCCTCATCTCTGGAACTCTCTACCCCCTGACTTAAGAAACACCACCTCTCTTTCTCTATTCAAGACTGCTCTGAAAACACATCTCTTTAGACTCGCTTATGCTTAACTTTGATCTATGTATTATATTCTTTATGTATTTTATATTCTGTATGTATTTTATATTATTTATGTATTTTATATTCTGCATGTATTTTATATTCTTTATGGATTTTATACTTCAATTTATTCCTGTTGATCTTTGCACTGTGCTTGTTGTTTGTTTTAAAACAATCTTTCAGATATGTTTCTTACTGTAAAGTGTCCTTGGGTGTCCTGAAAGGCGCTTTTTAAATAAAATGATTATTATTATTATTATTACCTCGGTGACCTCGGCACCAGAGATTAGAGGACCCAACCCAGAGTCCCCAGGTTCCGCTTCCTCAGTGGAAGACGTGCCGGTGGGATTGAGGAGGTCTTCAAAGTATTCTGCCCACTGACCCACGACATCCCGAGTTGAGGTCAGCAGCGCACCACTCCCACTATAAACAGTGTTGGTGGCGTACCGCTTTTCCCCCCTGAGACGCCGGATGGTGGACCAGAATCACCTCGAAGCCGTGTGGAAGTCATTCTCCATGGCTTCTCCGAACTCCTCCCATGCCCGAGTTTTTGCCTCAGCAACAACCCGAGCCGCATGTCGCTTGGACTGCCGGTACCCATCAGCTGCTTCCGGCGTCCCACAGGCCAAAAAGGCCTGATAGGACTCCTTCTTCAGCCTGACAGCATCCCTCACTGACGGTGTCCACCACCAGGTTCGAGGGTTGCCGCCGTGACAGGCACGATAACCTTGCGGCCGCAGCTCTGGTAAGCCGCCTCGACAATAGAGGCACGGAACATGGCCCACTCGATCTCATTGTCCCCCACCTCCCCTGGAACATGTTCAAAGTTCTCTCGGAGGTGGGAGTTAAAACTCCGTCTCACAGGAGACTCTGCCAGACGTTCCCAGCAAACACTCACAACACGTTTGGGTCTGCCAGGTCTGACCGGCATCCTCCCCCACCATCGTAGCCAACTCACCACCAGGTAGTGATCAGTGGACAGCGCCGCCCCTCTCTTCACCCGAGTGTCCAAGACATGTGTCCGCAGATCAGATGAGACGACGACAAAGTTGATCATCAAACTGCGGCCTTGGGTGTCCAGGTGCCAAGAGCACATATGGACACACTTATGCTTGAACATGGTGTTCGTTATTGACAGTCCATATCAAACACAGAAGTCCAATAACAGAACACCACTCTGGTTCAGATCAGGGGGGCCGTTCCTCCCAACCACACCCCTCCAGGTCTCACTGTCATTGCCCATGTGAGCATTGAAGTCCCCCAGCAGAACAAGGGAGTCCCAAGGAGGTGCACTTTCCAGTACCCCCTTCAAGGACTCCAAAAAGGGTGGATAATCTGAACTGCCGTTTGGTGAAAAAGCACAAATGACAGTCATTATCCATCACCCCTCACGTAGGTGGAGGGAGGCCACCCTCTCATTCACCGGGGTGAACCCCAACACACAGGCACCAAGATGGGGGGCAATAAGTATGCCCACTCCTGCTCGGTGCCTCTCACCAGGGGCAACTCCAGAATGGAAGAGTGTCCAGCCCCTCTCAAGGAAACTGGTTCCAAAGTCAGAGCCATGCATAGAGGTGAGTCCGACTATTTCTAGCCAGAACCTCTCAACCTCACACACCAGCTCAGGCTCCTTTCCCACCAGTGAGGTGACATTCCACGTCCCAATAGCCAGCTTCTGTAGCCAAGGATCAGACCGCCAGGGTCCCCACCCTCGGCCACCACCCATCCCACATTGCACCCGACCCCTTTGGCCCCTCCCACAGGTGGTGAGCCCATGGGAAGGGGGACCCATGTCTCCTCTTCAGGCTGTGCCTGGCCGAGCTCCATGGGTAAAAGCCCGGCCACCAGGCACTCGCCCGCGTGCCCCACCTCCAGGCCTGGCTCTAGAGTGGGGCCCCGGTGACCCACTTCCGTGTGAGGGAACATCAAGTCCATTTATTTTACTCATCATAGGGGTCTTTGGGCTGCACTTTGTCTGGTCCCTCACCTAGGACCTGTCTGCCTTGGGTGACCCTACTAGGGGCGTAAAGCCCCTGACAGCATAGCTACTAGGATCATTGGGACACTCAAACTCACTCGGTTGGGGACCAATATTCATAATATTTTGTTTACATTTGAGCTAGTGCGTTTGCATTCACACTGCACTGTGCAGTCGAGCCAACCTGTTCGAACCAACCTGTTCCCCCACCCGCCTGTGGTAGTGCTGCACCAAGAACTACTGAAAGAAACGACACAAAAACCTCTGAAGACACCTTCTTCTTCTTCTTCTTCTTGTGAGAGGAGGGTGTGTGGAGGAGCGGAGGAAGAGCGAGTGTGAGAAAAGTTTGTTTATTCTATATCTTTGACTTTTCTTTCTTACTGTTTTTTCACTGGGTGTTAATGTTATTTGTTTAAATTGTGATTTTGTTTTAGTTTCGTCACGTTTTAAGAGTTTTATTGTTGGTTTGGGTGTGGCTGTCAGGCGTGCCTGACTGGCCGGCGTCTGACGGCGTCATGGTGGTTGGTGGTGGAGATTTCTCCACACTGACACGGAAGAACGGTGTCAAGGTGGGCGCTGGTTCTCCGTGCAGTGTGGAGGAAGTTTGTTTGGCTGTCGGTGAGGTGATCGGACATGGGTCCATAAGGTCTGCGGCTCGGATGAATGGCGCTGTGGTTCTGTTTGTGGAGAAGATGGAGCAAGCTCAACGGCTGGTGGAGGTGGGTGTTTCTGTGAACGGTTTGTTTTTACAAGTATCGCCGCTCGCGCTACCTACAACTAAAGTTATTTTGTCGAATGTGCCACCGTTTATAAGTGAGGATTTTCTGATAAAAGAGCTGTCTCGGCATGGGAAGGTGGCTTCACCCATCAGAAAAGTTCTAACAGGGTGCAAATCGCCACTTTTAAAACATGTTGTCTCACACAGGAGACAACTGTACATGATATTAAATAGACGTGACGAAGAGCTAAACTTGCGCTTTCACGTTAGACTGGACAATTTTGATTATGTGCTTTTTGCAACCTCTTCAAACATGAAGTGCTTTAGATGTGGTCAGGAGGGACACATGGTTAAAATGAGTCCAAGCAGAGCCGAGCCGGAGAAACAGCGGCCCGCTGCTGCCGAGCAGGTGGGGGACCTGTCCGGCGCGGGCGGGGTGGCGGGGGCGCACGCTGCTGCTGCGGGTGGGCCCGCCGCTGCTGGGGGGCCCGCCGCTGCCGGGGGGCCCGCCGCTGCCGGGGGGCCCGCCGCCGCTGCGGGTGCCCCCCCCCGCCGCTGCGGGTGCCCCCCCCCGCCGCTGCGGGTGGGGCTGCTGTTGCTGCGGGTGGCCCCCCCGTCTCTGCGGGGGAGCCCGCCGCAGCCCCCGCTAACTGTGAACGTTCTGAAACTGTTGAGGTGCCAGCTGTAGACTGTGAAGAAATAAGGAGTGTGTGTATGGAGAAAGGTGGCAGCACGGAGGTGTGTGGTGGTGATGGTGGTGGTGGTGGTGATGGGGTGAATGGTGGTAAAAGTGAAGTGGTGGAAAGAGACAGTGTGCAGGGAAAAAAGGAGAGGGTGAGGGGCGATGAGGAGTATTTAGTGTGTGCAGATCAAAGTGAGAAAAAAGAGGTGCAGGCAGATGGACACGATGAAGGACAGAACAGTGCAGAGTCACTTCATATTGAAGTTGAGAGAAAGACAGGTGAAACAGAGGAGGCTATGGAGCTGGAGGTTTCAACCCCGTCCCAAAGACGAAGCAAAGGAAGAACACGGTCGCTGCTGTGCAGGCCAGTAAGCAGGCCAGTAAGGGTTTGTCAGACAGCAGCGACGCTGAGAGCTATTTCTCTGACAGCAGTGAAATATCTGTGTCGCAAATGAGTTGCAAAGAGCCTAGATACCCTGTAGAGTCTTTTAAGAATCTTTTAAAAGACACTAAAGGATTCAGAGGATTAAAAATTGACAGTTTTTTCCCTGATTTAAAATTGTTTTATTTTTCCGCACTATATCACATCAGGAATAAAGAGGTATCAGGTTTTACAGACACAGAAGTTTTTAGATTAAAGAAAATAATGACCAAAGTTAGAAAACAACTTTGAATTAAATGATGCACAGTAGTATTTTATTATTTTTTATAGTCTGTTGGGGGGAGTGGTGGCGCAGAGGTTAGAGAGGTGGGCTTGTGATCCAAAGATCGCCGGTTCACGCCCCGGCCCCGACAACATAAAAAAAAATTGTGGGTGGGGTAGGTGAAACACCCACACTTGCCCCCACCCTCATTCGCCCCACTCTGGGCCCATGAGCAAGGCCCTTAACCCCCACCATGTGCTCCCTAAACAGGTCTCTCTTGAAAATGAGTTCTCGTGGCTCAATGAGACTAACCTGTATAAATAAAAGGCTAAATGAAAAAAAAAAAATTTTGTTTTTAGCTTCTTACCCAATATGGATTCTTTTAAAATAGCATCTTTGAATCTTAACGGGGCGAGAGAGGCTGAAAAACGAGCTTTAATTTACCAAACTTTGAACCAAAAGAAAATAAATGTTGTTTACCTGCAAAAAACTCAAGTGATCATTTAGTGGAAACAGACTGGGCTAGAGAGTGGAGGGGGGAGGTCATTTTAAGTCACGGCACCTCCCAGAGTGCAGGGGTGGGCTTCCTCTTTTCTAGAGCTTTCACCCCAAACTCTACAGAAATTGAACACGTCATTCAGGGGAGGTGTCTTTTAGTCAGGACACAGTTTGATAATTTTAGTATAGTTTTTATTAATATTTATGCTCCCATCACCAATGCAGAAAAAAAGCGTTTTTTTGAAAAAATTGGGGAAAGGTTGGGTGATTGTGGACCTGAAGATTATGTTTTTATAGGAGGGGATTTTAATTGTACTGAAAATTAGTTTTTAGACCGTAATCATGCAGAGCCGCATCCAGCGGCCCAACATGCTCTGCGGCGGCTGGTCTCGTCTCACGGCCTGGAGGATGTATGGAGGAGGATGCATGCAGGCTCCAGGCAGTACACATGGTCCCACATTAAAGAAAACCGAATCTCTATGGCTTGACTTGATCGTTTTTACCGTTTTAAACATCATTTTAACATGTTTAAAACATGCCAGATTTTACCAGTGGCTTTTACAGATCACTCGTTGCTTTTAGGTAGTGTTTTTTATTAGAAACATTTTACCTAGAAGCGCTTACTGGCACTTTAACTCAGCTCTAACTTATGATCAAGGTTTTAAAGAAATTTTAAGTTATTTTTGGTCTGGTTTTAGACAGAGAAAACTGATTTTAACTACCTGAAACAATGGTGGGACTATGGGAAAGTTCAGATAAAACTGCTGAGTCAGCAGCGCACTCTGAATGTTACTCGTGACATTACCAGATCTATCAGAGATCTGGAGATGAATATCGTGGAATTAGAACGACTTAGTGAATCCACAGGGAATCGAGAGCACATTGAAGCTCTCAAATCTAAAAGACCAACTTTAGCAAACCTGCTGGAAAATAAAGTCCAAGGCGTATTGGTCAGGTCCCGGATACAAAACATCACAGAGATGGATGCTCCCTCTAGCTTTTTTTTCGGCTTGGAGAGGAAGAACGGGCAGAGAAAGCTGATCCACTCTTTGCTGTCGGACATAGGGCAGCAACTGAGTGAACCAGGTCAGATCAGGAAAAAAGGGCTGTGGAGTTTTACCGTTCTCTGTTCCACAGCGAGTATGAAGATAACGAGAAACTGTTCAGGGAGTTCTGCAAGGAACTACCCCAGGTCTCTAAAGAGAACAACAATGAACTGGAGTGCCCCCTGGGGCTGCAAGAACTCCAAACAGCCCTTCTCAGCATGCAGGGCCAGAGGTCCCCGGGTGTTGACGGACTCACTGTGGAGTTCTACAAGGCCTACTGGGACATATTAGCCACAAACCTGCTCGAAGTATACAATGAGAGTCTGCTCACTGGTTCACTCCCCTTGTCTTGCCGCAGGGCGGTCGTCACCCTGCTGCCAAAAAAAGGGAACCTGCAAGACATAAAGAACTGGCGCCCTGTGTCCCTTCTCTGTACCGACTACAAGATCTTCTCCAAGGCCCTGGCTACTAGGCTGGGGAAAGTTATGGAGCAGGTCATCCACAGAGATCAGACCTATTGCGTCCCCAGCAGGTCCATGGTAGATAACATCTACCTTATTCGAGACGTTTTGGAGGTCTCCGGTTCATTGGGTTTACAAATTGGCTTGATTTCACTAGATCAAGAAAAGGCATTTGACCGCGTTGAACACAGTTTCCTCTGGAAAACCATGAGGGGGTTTGGGTTCAGCGAAGGTCTTATCGCCAAGATCCAGGTACTTTACAGTGACATTGAGAGTGTGCTGAAGATCAATGGTAACCTGTGTGCTCCTTTTAGGGTGTGTAGAGGCGTTCGACAGGGCTGCGCACTCTCAGGGATGCTCTACGTACTCTCCCTGGAACCCCTCCTCCAGAAAATACGCTAGAGTGTTTATGGTCTGGTTTTACCTGGTTTTAGTAACAATATGGTTTTATCTGCCTACGCTGATGATGTTGTTGTTTTTATAAAAGATCAGCAAGATGTCAATATTTTAACCAAGCTAACAGAAAAGTTTTCTGTCTTGTCCGCTGCGAGGGTGAACTGGAGAAAGAGCGAAGCCCTGGCCATAGGGGAGTGGTCATGTGGGCTCCCATTTCCCCTCAAGGGCTCGTTTGGCAAAAAGACAGTTTTAAATATCTTGGTGTGTTTTTAGGCAGTAAAGAAATTGTAAATAAAAACTGGGAAAACATTGAGCAAAAACTGAATAATAAAATGTCAAAATGGAGATGGCTGCACTCTCAAATGTCTTACCGAGGCAGAGTGCTGGTTTTCAACAACCTTGTTGCATCACAGCTGTGGCACAAATGATCTGTTTTAGATCCACCATCTGGCCTGCTTGCAAAAATACAGTCAGAAATGGTCAACTTCTTCTGGAATAGTCGACATTGGGTGCCACAGTCTGTATTGTTTTTACCAAGAGAGGAGGGGGGTCAGGGCCTTGTCCACCTGGCCAGTAGAACAGCAACTTTTGCTTACAGTTTCTTCAGAAATACATGCCTGGATCTCCCGTGTGGAGGGATGTGGCCAGCTGTATCCTCAGACGTGTCAATTTACTGGGGCTGGATGCTGCTCTGTTTTTAACTGATTTTAGTCTTTTAAACTTAAAGGGATTGCCTCAGTTTTATCAAGGTGTTTTTAAATCCTGTGGACTTTTTAAACTATATCATTCACAGGCGCATAATTCTCTGCATTGGTTTTTAGAAGAGCCTTTAGTATGTGGGTCCAGACTGGATGTGTGTCGCGGCACAATACCAGGATTGTCGGAGATGCTGTGCAGGTCCAAGACAACGACTGTGAAACATCTGGTGGAGGCAGCTGGACTGGACTTTTCCAACACCCAGGCCGTTGTTTATCTGCTAGGAGTCAGGTCCATTAGACTTGTGCAGCGCTTCCTGGACCTCTTGAAAGAGAGGATGACGGCTGGAGGGAGGCGTCTCCTGCAGCTACTCTACGAAAGAAAGGTTTTGCCGGACCCAACAGACCCAGTACCTAATGTGACACTGACCACTGGCTTCACAAAAGACAGCGGTCCTTTGCTGTATGACAAAAACTCACAGATGTGCCTCCAGAGTACGAGCCCAAAAGTACTCTATAAAGTATAGAGTGTGTCAAAGTATTAAATTAAAGAACTTTAAAGAACAGACAAGTGAGCGTGTGGGCAGACCGTCTGGGAGGACAAACCCCTCAGTGGAGGACGCTGTACAAACCTCCGATAAAAAAACGGACTGGCGATCTCCAGTGGAGGATTTTACAATGGACCATTGCAACAAACTCGTTTTTATCAGTTTTTAGTCCAGGGGTTTTAAATGAGTGTTCTTTCTGTGGTCTGTC
>NC_056502.1:53417040-53425504 GCF_014905685.2 Nematolebias whitei
CGCCCAGAGTTCCTTAAGGCTCTGGATGTTGTAGGGTTGTGTTGGCTTACGCGACTCTGCAATATTGCGTGGACATCGGGGGAAGTTCCCCTGGATTGGCAGACCGGGGTGGTGGTCCCCCTATTGAAAAAGGGGGGCCCTAGAGTGTGTTCCAACTACAGGGGAATCAGTCTTTTAAGCCTCCCTGGTAAGGTCTATTCGGGAGTTCTGGAGAGGGGGGTCCGTCGGATTGTCGAACCTCGGATTCAGGAGGAGCAGTGCGGTTTTCGTCCTGGCCGTGGAACACTGGACCCGCTCTACACTCTCAGCAGGGTCCTAGAGGATGCGTGGGAGTTTGCCCAACCGGTCTGCATGTGCTTTGTGGACTTGAAGAAGGCGTTCGACCGCGTCCCTCGGGGGACCCTGTGTGGGGTACTCTGGGAGTATGGGGTACCGGGCCCTTTGATACGGGCTGTTAGGTCCCTGTATGACCGGTGTCAGAGCCTGGTCTGTATCGCCGGCAGTAAGTCAGGCTTGTTCCCGGTGAGAGTTGGACTCCGCCAAGGTTGCCCTTTGTCACCGATTCTGTTCATAACTTTTATGGACAGAATTTCTAGGTGCAACCAAGGTGTTGAGGGGATCCGTTTTGGTGACTATAGGATTGCGTCTCTGCTTTTTGCAGATGATATGGTGTTATTGGCTTCATCAGATCGTGATCTACAGCTTTCGCTGGAGCGGTTCGCAGCCGAATGCGACGTGGCCGGGATGAAGATCAGTTCCTCCAAATCTGAGGCCATGGTCTTGAGCCGGAAAATGGTAGAGTGCCCTTTCTGGGTCAGGGAGGAGGTCCTACCCCAAGTGGAAGAGTTCAAGTATCTTGGGGTCTTGTTCACGAATGAGGGAAAAATGGAACGTGAGATCGATAGGCCGATAGGTGCAGCATCTGTAGTGAAGCAGGCGCTATACAGGTCTGTCGTGGTGAAGAGAGAGCTGAGTCAAAAGGTGAAGCTCTCAATTTACCGATCAATCTACGTTCCTACCCTCATCTATGGTCACGAGCTTTGGGTTGTGACCGAAAGAATGAGATCTTGGATACAAGTGACCGAAATGAGTTTTCTCCGCAGGGTGTCTGGGCTCTCCCTTAGAGACAGGGTGAGAAGCTCGATCATCCGGGAGGGACTCAGAGTAGAGCCGCTGCTTCTCCACGTCGAGAGGAGCCAGTTGAGGTGGCTTGGGAATCTGTTTAGGATGCCTTCTGGACGCCTCCCTGGTGAGGTGTTCCGGACACGTCCCACCGGAAGAAGGCCCAGAGGAAGACCCAGGGCACGCTGGAGGGACTATGTTTCTCGGCTGGCCTGGGAACGCCTCGGGATTCCACCGGAAGAGCTGGCCCAAGTGGATGGGGAGAGGGAAGTCTGGGCCTCCCTACTTAGGCTGCTACCCCCGCGACCCGACCCCGGGTAAGCAGAAGAAAATGGATGGACGGATGGATTTTGATCTATTCCTCCACACATCTTCTCTAGATCAGCCAGGTTTCTGGGCTGTTGCTTCGAAACATGGAGTTTGTGCTCCCTTCAAAGATTTTCTATAGGGTTTACGTCTGAAAACTGGCTAGGCCACTCCAGAACCTTGATATGCTTCTTACGGAGCCACTCCTTGATTATCCTGGCTTTGTGCTTCAGGTCATTGTCATGTTGGAAGACCCAGCCACGACCCATCTTCAATGCTCTGAGGCGAGTGGAATTAAGACCAAAAAGTTCTATTTTGATCTCATCTGACCACAGAACTTTCTCCCATGACTCCTCTGGATCATCCAAATGGTCATGGGCAAACTTAAGACGGGCCTGGACGTGTGCTGATTTAAGCAGGCGAACCTTCTATGCCATGCATGATTTTAAACTATGACGTCTTAGTGTATTACCCACTGTAACCATGGAAACAGTCGTGCCAGCTCTCTTCAGGTCATTGACCAGCTCCTCTCGTGTAGTTCTGGGCTGATTCTTCACCTTTCTTAGGATCATTGATACGCCACGAGGTGAGATCTTGCATGGAGCCCCAGTCCGAGGGAGATTGACAGTCATGTTTAGCTTCTTCCATTTTCTAATAATTGCTCCAAAAGTTGATCTTTTTACTCCAAGCTGCTTGGCAATTGCCCCGTAGCTCTTTCCAGCCTTGTGGAAGTCTACAATTTTGTCTCTGGTGTCTTTGGACAGCTCTTTGGTCTTAGCCATGTTAGTAGTTGGATTCTTATTGATTGTGTGGGTGGACAGGTGTCTTTATGCAGCTAACAACCTCAAACAGGTGCTTCTGATATAAAAATAAGTGGAGTGAAGGTGGACTTTTTAGAAGCGGACTAACAGGCATTTGAGGGCCAGAATTGTTGCTTATTGGCAGGTGTTCGAATACTTATTTGCTGCAGTAACACACAAATAAATTATTAACAAATCATACATAGTGATTTCCAGATTTATTTTTTTTTGTTTTAGATTATGTCTCTCACAGTGGACATGCACCTAAGAGGAAAATTTCTGACCCCTCCATGATTTCTAAGTGGGAGAACTTGCAAAGTCGCAGGCTGTTCAAATACTTGTTTTCCTCACTGTATGTTGTTTTTGTATTCAGTCTATTGACTTAGTGAAGTTTGTCTGTGTTATGACTGCTTGTGGTTTTTATGTTCAAGTACTTTTAATCACAAACAATGGTACTCTCAAATATAACAACCATAAAATTAATGTTCTATATTCAGAATGTGACTATAGTGTTAAAACTCATAAAGCTTGATTTTGAAAGTGAATGTTACAATTTTAAGACATTGGTATTTTCAAAATGATGATATTCAAAAAAATATAGCACAGGTAGTCATTTGCACAATTCAAAATAACTTTACATTGCTATTTTAATTGGCCACAATGTCAGATTTTTGACTTAAAATGACCATTTTATCCAGATATTATATTTTAAAGTTTTTGTCTATTTGCCCCCTGCCACATGCCTGCAAATGACTACAAACTACGACTTTCCCTTCCAAAACATGACTCATTTTCTTCCAGTTAAAAAAATATCTCAAGTAAAACGTTGTTTTGACTTAACTCAAATCAATTAAAAATACTTTGCACGGGTCACCTCTAGGTGTAGAGAAAATGTTCAGTCATAATAACTTAGTGTGCTTTAATCTCAGTTTCTTGGGCTGTTAGATATTTCAGCGTTGCAATGTTTTCAGATCACTTCATTTTTCTCCAGCTTAAGATGAGTTTTAAAACACTCATGGAAAACTCCATGGCCATTCTCCATTTAATTGTCCTTACTATTTGTTTTCTGTTAAGAGCCCATGGTGGTGTCCTGACAATAACGTAGTCTATATACAGGTGCATCTAAGAAAATAAGAATATTGTGGAAAAAGTTCTTTTTTTTTTTTTGGTCTATACTATAATTTCAGGAAGTAAACCTCATAGTTTACATAGATTCATCGCACATAGAGTGAAATATTTCAAGACTTTCTTGTGATTTCAATAATTATAACTTTACAGATAATGAAAAGCTAAAACTCAGAGTCTCAGAAACTGAGAATATTCCAGAACCAGCTTTTGGTACCTTTGTCAGTGTGGGCCAGTGCCAAGTCCTGCTGGAAAATGAAACCAACATCTCAAAAAAGCTCATAAGCAGAAGGAAGCCATGAAGAGCTCTAAAATGTCCTACTAGATGCTGCATGGACTGAGGACTTCAGAAAACCCAGTGGAGCAGCACCAGCAGAGGACATGGACCCAAACCATCACTGACTGTGGACTTCAGAGTCAGAGAGTCAGAATCAGAGATTGTAGTTCGCACCTCATGTGGTACATGTGGTGGAGCAAAATTATGTACACAGGGTCACAGTTACATCCAACAATAAAATGTAAAAGAAAAACAATAATAAGATCTAAGATATGAACTAAGAAAAACAACTAAAATACACTAAGCACCAATAGCATAAAAACATTATGATGAACATCAGCACGAACATGAGCAGTGTGTGAGCAGACGAGCATGAACACATCAACATGAAACAGATCAGCACCAACATGATGTGGCTGTGGCTGAGTGGTTAGAGCAGTCGTCCTCCAATGCAAAAGTTGGGGGTTCGAATCCACCAGCAGTCACATGCCAAGGTGTCCCTGGGAAAGACACTGAACCCCTCGTTGCCTCCGACGTGTGTCCCATCAGTGTATGAATATTGTAGTATGTCATATGCTGGATATATTCATACTTTTTTCACGAGTTCCTCATCTTTCTGACTGTGTAGATGTCGTGCATTGAATTTAACAAAAATGTAACGAGAGACGTTATTTATCTTTGACCCATCAAATGAATGCGGTCATTTATTTTCAGAATCAAAGTTTAACATCAAACATTTACATTAATTTGGCAAAATATGAAAATAATAACAGACAAGTTTCACAGATAATGGACTTCAATCACACGGCGGTGATTGAGGACTTTGCTTCAGATATCTCTAAGATATCTGTCAAATGAATTTAGGAGAAAGGAGAGTTTAAGATGGAAGATGGAGATTTATCTTACAGAGAGATTTGTGAGGGAATTAATCTGTTTGACCAGAAACGTGCACGCTCCTTCAGATCTCAGCTTGCGACGGTACGCTTGGTCGAAGTGGACTGTTACCTGGTTGATGATAGGTCAGCGTCGGTATAGGATCCTCCTTTGACTCTTTCAGCGTCTCCGTTGAGAGCAGCTGAAATCCTTCGAGAGTCGTGCGAGGTTATTCAAACAGAAGTTATAATCCCAAAACGTCTCTGGATCATCCTGAATGCGTTTGCATCCAAGAACTCTGAACTCCTTTCATCTCCTTAGCACTCTCTATCAGACTTCCGACATCAGACTCTTCAGCACTCTGGCAAGAACCGGGAAGTTGCCACATTTTAAATGAGTTGACTTCCGGGTCAATTTAGAGCTTTCTGATTCGTGGATGGACCAGAATAGAGGTGTGTTTTGTGACGTAAGATGTTATCAAAAGTCAAGGGCAGAGAATGAGATTGCTTAACAGACAGAAAAGATTATTGGAGAAACACCAGACTTCGTGGAGTCAAACTCCTATTATCTTCTGAAAAAGTTTAAACATGACATTTCTTCTCAGTAAACATTTTAGTTGACCGAGACTCGACCTTTAACATACTTACAAAACTTGCTCATTGAAGACAGAAAATCAAGAAATGCATATTAACCTGATTTCTTCTTTGAATGAGGAATAAAAATCATTACTTACTGTTTATGTAAAATAAAAATGAGTAGTTCTCTTCAACCTGTAAGCATTGAGTGAACTAACACAATTTGATTATCAAACATTTGTAAAATAGTAATGATCATAGAGGATTGTCTTTTCTACTTGATTAATTCAAGAAAGAAAGTCCCCAGATGGCTCAAACTGTATTTCTGGATGCAGATCAATGAAATAACAGTCTCTGTCCATCCGGTCAGTTTTGACATAGGCCTAGTTCACTACAATATGATAAAGCTCTAATTAGTTTCTTTAGAATGATTTGTTCAATTAGCTTTGTAGAGATCTAGTAGAGTGCTGTATGAATAGGTAAATGAGGCACAGATTATAGTGTAAAGCGCTTTGAGTATCTCGATAAGATAGAAAGGCCTTATATAAGTACAGTCCATTTACCATTTTCACAGTGATTATTCTGGTTAGAGATTCATGAGTCTAACAGCTTCAGGGTAGAAGCTGTTCCTCAGTCTAGTGGTTCTACACTAATGCTCCTCAACCTCCTTCCTGAGGGGAGCGGGGCAAAAGTGTGTGTGCTGGGTGAGTGGGGTCCTTCATGATGCAGGTGACCCTCTTCCTGCATCTGGAGGTGTAGATGTCTGTGATGGTGGGGAGACTGATTCCAACAGATTTCTGTGCAGCCTTCACCACTCTCTGCAAAGCTTTTCTTTCTGCAGCTGTGCAGCCTCCATGCCACACATTGATCCTGGAGCTCAGGATGCTCTCCACTGCACACCTGTAAAAGGATCTTAATCCACAGTGGACCATTCATTCAACCTTTATTTATATGGATTATTCTCGTTGAGCCTTGAGGACTCTTTTACAAGAGGGACTTGTTTCAAATAAACAAACAAAACAAACAAAGTAGATAAGGAAAAGAGAAACATGAGGAGACGGGAGGTAAAAAAATAAAATAAAAATAAATCATATCTCGCACTGTGTCCTGGCCGGGACACAGTGTGAAAGTTGCAAAAAAACAAAAAAAACATCGGCACAGAAACGGCAAAATACTAATGACATAATACATTTATGCATGAGGATGCCGACAAAGGCAGTGAGTTGTCTGTGGACACTGCCAGATAGTTCCATAGTCCTAATACATGCAATGGTTTGTTATCTGGATGTCAAAATACTTCTTTAAAAAGTCTTCAGTTGATCCAAAATGCTGCTGCCAGAGTCTTAACTGGAGTTAGTGGGAGAGATCATATCTCTCCAGTTTTAGCTTCTCTCCATTGGCTCCCTGTCAAATCCAGAATTGAATTAAAAAATCCCACTTCTAACCTACAAAGCTCTCAAAAACCTAGCTCCATCTTACATTACAAATCTTATTGTTTCATATTTTGAGTTGAGTTATTGTTCTAACAGAGCACTTCACTCTCAGACTACAGACTTACTCGTGGTCCCTAGAGTTTCCAAAAGCAGAACAAGAGGCAGATCTTTCAGTTATCAGGCTCCTCTCTTGTGGAACCAACTTCCAGTTTCTGTCCATGAGGCTGACACATTGTCCAGTTTTAAGACTGGACTTAAGAATTTCCTTTTTGCTAAATCCTTTAGTTAGGGTTGGTGTTAGGTATTTCTCCTGTACGTAGAAAAAGAAAAGAAACACACAGGACAACAGAGTAAGATTTTCAGTGAAGTTTTTTGCAAAAAGGGAAGACACGATAACGACCTTGAAGGCTGAATATTGTGAACTTCGAAGGTTTTCCACATTTGCTCGCCTTTTTATTGTTCACACAGGAAGGAGGAAAAGACTGGATATCTTGATTAGGCAGATTACAACGAGGGCAAAGTGATCTTAGAACATTTTTATTAAATACTTAAGAGAAACAATGACAGTGTAAGATTGATGGGATATGGGTTGATATGTATAACCTTGACATTTCTGGTTTTACAAAAGAACAAACAATTCAAAGAAAAAACAGCTTGTGTAAGTACAAAGAATTCCTATCAGCTCGGACGTGGACTAGTAGTTCTTTAAAAAAAAAAAATCATAAAAAGAGAATTTTTAACATGCGTTCCTAAAGAACTTTAAATCATAAGTAAAATTTAAAGAATAAGAAATAATCAAGGATGATTAAAAATGATTTGCTTTAAATGATTGAGATTGATTAAATGTTCTGTAAAACTAAGAGTAAAAACATTATTAAACTTTTGAAACTTAAAGAGTAAAACTTTGTGAACAGCAAAGATTTAAAAACTTTAAAAGTAGAAACTTAAAAACCTTACAAGTAAAAACAATGCCAAACTTGAAAACTTCAATGTGTACAGAGCACAACTGATACAAAAGCAAACATCATCATTGTACCTTTTGCTTACCACAGTGTCAGTACAAGAATCACAGGCTAATGTATAGTTAGCTTTTATTTTAAATGGCATCATCATTGTCGTCTGGGTCCACCTGTTGAATGTCCAGAGGACCAGATTTAACTTTTTTAGATTTTTCTACCTGGATTATTGAGCATGCATCAGGATATGAAGTGGAACATAGTTGTCATCTTCAGTTAATTTTGTCAGATGGAGGTTTACCAGCTCTCCATTGAAAGTTTTCATCATCATGTTCTTCAAACATGGTAGAATGCAGGATGTGAAGACGCAGAACAAGATCAGCACCGTCAAGATCGGAGTGCAGATCTTCAACAGCAGATGCCACCATGGTCCAGATGTGAGCCATGAAAGAAGGCCAAAGGGTTGTGCTCCTGACGTTACACTGTCCACATACCGTTTCATTTGTTCTAGGTCATTTAGAGCATCATGGATGTCTCAACCAGTTCCAGTTTCATCTGGGATGTAGGTGCAGCATGTGGTTCCTATAATCTTACATACCCCTCCTTGTGAGGCGGTGAGCAGGTCCAAGATGACGCAGTTCTGGATGATCATGTCTGTCTCTCATTGCAGTCAATTCCTTTGGTGTTCTGTTTGCCTTCACTTCCGGTGAGCTGATGGACGGCAGCTCCCTCCGGCTTCTCTGCAGTCTTTTATCATCAAACTGACCCGTTTTTTTCGAACCGGACTAAAGTTCCTCAGATCCAAGATGGCCGCGCTCAGAGCAGTTGCAGCTTCACAGGCTCCCGGTACCATCCCAGTTTTTAGAAGTTTTGATATTGACTCTGTGCCTGACTCTGCGCGATTTATGCGTGTGAACTATAGCCGAACCGAACTGATGAGAATAGGAGCGGATTTGCCACGAAATATAGCAGAAATCAGCAACAAACTCAAAGCTAC
>NC_056502.1:53425604-53428550 GCF_014905685.2 Nematolebias whitei
CTCTCAGAGAAGAGGACAACCCTGACAGCTATAGCAATGGTTCACATGCAGATTGGCAGAATAACACTATACCACCCGGTACACGTGTCTCGTGTTGACTCATTCCCATTTTTGGTTGGCCAGGATTTTATAAATCGCTTCGACGCGATTATAGATTATGGTGATCAAACGATGTGGGCAAAAGTGAGCAAACCACTGCCAATACAAATGCCTCCGGAGTGTAACACAGACTGCCTAACAGCAGGTACCGCGGAAGGCGCAAAGGACTCCTCAGCCGAGGACACGAGCCCGGTGAGTATTCCTCTGAAATCATGTGAAACCAAAGAGACCCACCCGGTGGTCCAAACTCTGACCCAACAAGACAGCCTCCTCTGTGAGCTGGAGCAGTCAGAGTCCACCGAACACTACCTACCACTGGTAGTTAAAGGTGTAGAGATCCAAGGGTCCCACACCAACGATGCTGTTCTGTCTCTGTGGACAGATAAATCAGCAATTAACCGAGCTTTCTATGAAACCTTGGTTCACAAACACGTGGGTCTAGAACTAATTAAAAAAGCTTTCCGCTTTCCATTAGTTCCCAATAGTTAGCAGGTAATGACCACAGAAGGAGTCATTAACCTAAAACTAAACTGGAACCAACGAGGACTGGTTCACCCGTTTCTCGTGATCCAAAACTTACCACATGCAACCTACATAGGCTCTGACATTTTGGTAAGGTTGGGTGTCCACGTGGACACCATCAACAAGGTGCTGTGGTCCCTGAAACCAGCCACAAAGGATCCTCCTGTGCTAGACACAGCAAACCTTAAGGCTGGGCAGACCATTCCAGAGGCCTGCCAGGTTGCTAACAACCAAACCACCACAATACCACCACAGGTGAATAACCTAATGGTGCGAATACACATCATAGCTGGACAAGCTATTAGCCATAAACAGGCATATTTTCAACCTTCTCCTGCGTTTTTCAACTTGGGACTGTCCGTGGAAGCCACAAACCAAGTGAGCCTTGACTCCAGGACCACATCTGTTGCTGTGTGTAACACAGGCACGGATGAGGTGATGATCCCAAAAAACACTATGCTAGGATGGTTGATTTCCACTGATTTTCATGATTTGAACTAGGCATTCCATTTCTGGGAGGACTCCCAGATAACCTGGTACCGAGTCAAGAAACTGGGCCAGTGTGGTTCACAAAACCAACACAGGCCATAGCTCTTTTCTCAACCGATGACGTCGACCAAGGACCTCAAACCTATGGTGTCTTACTCATAGACAGGTCCGACGACTCAGAAAGGGATTCGTTGGAGCTCCCCAAGGAGCAAGAACCCTTATCAGTCTCATCACAGATTGAACAGGTGGTCGTCCAAGCTGACGCTCTGACATCTGATGAAGAAAGGGACAAACTTCGCCAAGTTCTTTTAAAATATGAAAAGTCATTTTCAACTGACCCAGACATCATCCAACTTCAGAAGTTGGATCCTGCAATTAACTCGATGATACTGTATCTGACTGACCCAGACAAATACACTCCATCGAAAGGCAAACTGGATTCCAATCCAGACCTTAAAGTCCTCTTTCAGCTGCGCAAACAGTTAAAACTAGTCAAGGACAACCTAACTTTAGCTCATGGAGCGACGTCCTCACCCGTGTTCGCGGTCTCCCATGACCGAAGGGGGGTGACGCCAGTTAGGATAATGTTACCAGACGCGATAACGTGATCAAATCTGACATTCAGAGTGAGTGACGCACCGAAACGTCGTTTTCTAGTTGCTTAATCACTACTTTTGTCAATGTTGAAACAATTTTTTACTGGTTGCTTAGTCACTGTTTTTGTCGATGTTGAGACATCGTTTAATTGGTTTTTGGTATTGTTTCTGAACACCCCAAGCAAGAACGAATTTTGTGTGTAGTTAAGTTAGAGACCAACAGGCCTTTAACTATGCCAACATGCAGTTCACTTGTTAAAACCTAATCTTTGCGGAGTCAATGTAGATTAATGCTACCTTAAGTACCATAATCTACATTGGTCTCACAACGCTTAAGCCGAACCTACTCGAACAATTCTATTCGGGGGGATAGCTAATTCTTTTTGATGAGTCTCGCCATAGACTCCAAAAACATTTATGGGGAAACCAAACACCCAATCTCAAGTCGTTCGTCTAAAAGGACAACAGACAATTGAACCAAACTATATTTTGCCATGTAAAGCTAACTTAAACCAAGTTAGGAATGGAAAAATAGTTTGGAATGCCATTCTATAGGTATAAATCCCTATATGAAAATTTTTCAGCATGTTCCACCCCTTAACTGGTAGCTGTAGCTGTTCCCAATCATAATAGCTTACACACCAGGTGCATATAGGTTAAGGCCTTATGTAAAATCCCCTTCATAAGCCCACCTTAAACCACATAATTGCATGACACATTGAACCAGAACGGCACCGACTGGACTTCCACCCAGCGACGACCTTCGCTGGAGGAGACCTGCAATCCTGACGTTGGTCTCCAATCTGCATCCTGTGGCCGCATCTTCAGTTCAATCCAAGGGAACCCCTCTGTATGCTGATCATTCAACACCTCCATTCGTTGTGGATTTATTGTTGTGGATTATATGACTTTTTCCAATGGATTACAGACTTTGTTTCCAAGGGGTTAAAGCATTGCTACAATGGATTTACCAACAACATTATGGAATTACCAACAACACAATGGAATTACCAAAAACATTGTGGGATTACCTCCTTTGACTTTTGTTTTCCTTGCTGGATTACATCAAGCTCAAGGACATTTGAAGGCGTAAGTTCATGTTAGAATTCATCCCCATGGACAGGTGATGATTTCCAAAGGGGGGACTGTAGTGAACTAAGCCTCAGGTCAAAATCTGGCCCTGAGGGCCTTCCTGGGACAAGAACTGTTATTTCATTGATTTGAGTCCAGAAACACAAAT
>NC_056502.1:53428650-53433400 GCF_014905685.2 Nematolebias whitei
TGTCCTCGGCTGAGGAGTCCTGTGCGCCTTCCGCGGTACCTGCTGTTAGGCAGTCTGTGTTACACTCCGGAGGCATTTGTATTGGCAGTGGTTCGCTCACTTTTGTCCACATCGTTTGATCACCATAATCTATAATCGCGTCGAAGCGATTTATAAAATCCTGGCCAACCAAAAATGGGAATGAGTCAACACGAGACACGTGTACTGGGTGGTACAGTGTCATTTCGCCAATCTGCATGTGAACCATTGCTATAGCTGTCAGGGTTGTTTTCTCCTCTGAGAGACCCTGCATTTCTATAGCACATTCAGAGAGAGGTATTATCCTGTTAACACTGGCAGCGGCCGTCCTCAGCTCCTCGAACAGTTTAGCTGACATAATTGTTATGTCTGCCCCACCGTCCAAGAGTGCTTCGTGTGTGAGGACACCTTCGAGTGTTACTGACAGGTACGCTTTTTTGGCGACCCCCCTTCTGATAAAGTTACACAGAAACCTTTTGGGTTTTTTCTGACGCTTTTTCACGCGTTCAGCCTTATCTGTGTAATCTTGGTTGGTCTGAACCGTCAGCACAGCAGTAGCTGTTTCTGAGTGTTCAGCTTGCGATGACTCGTCATCGGTTGTGTGTGTGTTTACCCCCCCTTCTTCTGATGAGGGGTTGTTTGAGGCAACAACAGCAATGTCTTGGTGTGTTCCACCGACATCTGTAATGTTATCATTCGCGCCCTCAGATGTAATAGGGATTACATTACTGCATAGTGCTCCTGGATGGGTTCCCGTGTCAGTGTGTTTCAAAGTTTCTAACAACCTGCGTATTTTCTCTGTCTCTTCCGAGCTCAGAGGTGTAGGGCCTTGTTTCTAGAATTTTTGTGATTTTTTCGCCTCGGTTCGTTTCGGCCGAGGTGGGGGACGGTCAGGTACGTCTTTTGGGGGTTCCCTTACGTACTGCCCCTGATGATATGGATTCCCATATCTTTGCGTCCTACGCTCACCCCTTTTTCGATAATCACTGTCATCCTCTGAAAGAGGAGCTTTTTTGTCCCAGCGTGCACCTTCAGGACGCAGTTTGTTAGTTTGAACAGACTGTTTTCTCTCAACTTTCTTAGGAGGAGGCGGCGAAGCACGCCGTCCTTCCAGTTCAAGAGGGAGGGGTTTAACCTTTACACTAGGAAACACTTCAATGGGCGTCTTAGCATGAGGGCATGCCTCAAACACATTCACAGCACACTGTCTAATCTCACTGATGGATTTTTCTCTGAAATTTGCCATCATTTGTACTGATCGCCTAAAATCAGTGTGGAGATTTTTGCTGAAAACAAACTTAAAACCTTCCTCTTCCTCCATTCCGGTTTCATTTCTGTTACCAAAATAAGCTTGGAAGATTCTTTTGTAATAAACTCTTGGATGTTCAGTTTTACCCTGCGTGACCTTGTCTGCAGCTGGGAAACCAGCAGGTCCCGTGCAGGAGTCGTACTCTCTGATCAAAGCTTCACACAGAAGGTTGTAATCCCTTCTCGTTGCATCAGGTAGACGCTCGATGAAGGTGAACACCTCTCTGTCCGAAGTGAGCCGTATCAGACTGATTTTATCCTCCACCGTAGCATTAGGATAACCTCTCAATCTGAACTCAAGATCTCTGAGATACGCTTTTGTTCCAGATGAACCCATCGGTCCAGGTACAAAGCGTTGTACATATTTTGAGATTTTTTGCAAATCATCCATTGAAGGAGACAGTATCAACGGTCTCTCTTGTGTGGTTGGTGGTGCAAATTGGTGAAGGTCTGCCCCTACCACCCGAGATGGGGGTGGGGATGACGGAATGGTGTTAAAAGTAGGAGGTTCAAGTCGGTGCAGATCCATCCCTATCACCCGAGATGGGGATGTTACAACGGGGCTAAGAGTAGGAGGTGCAAGTCGGTGCAGACCCGTCCTTATCACCCGAGGTGGGGGTGTTGGAACGGGGCTAAGAGGAGGAGGTGTAACAGCATCTGTCTGGGGTGGTTGTGGCTGACCCGGACCCTGGCCTTGTTCGTCACTGAGTCCCAGACCAGCTCGCCCCACGTCAGAAATCTTGTTTGTTGCCGTGGCTAGATTCTCCTCACAAGCTTTCAGGCGCTCCTGTGATGTCTGACATTCACTTTGTAAACTCAGACATTGTTGGAGAATCATCGCCTTTTCCGCTTTGCAACCCTCCAGCTCCTTTAATGCTTGCTGCAACTGCTGTTGTAGCACTTCGTTGTCTGAACACGCGGCTTGGTACGCACGGTCTCTATCCCTAATCCTCCCCTCATATGATTGAGCCTGTAATGACAGCTCAGTCTTTGAGAGGTCCCTATCAATCTGAAATTGTTCTTTCTCCAATTCAGACGCATTCATCAATCCGTCACACCTCTCCTTTTCAGATTCATATCCTCTGGATAGCATGACATTTTGTGCAACCTGATGGTCCAATTCCGCTTTGAGAAGCAGGGAAATTTTTGCTAACCGTTCACGGCTCGATTTTGTATCCTCTGACACTTTAGCTGCTTTTGCCAACCTCTGCAGTTCTTCATCTCTTTGATTGTCATCAAGGTCTTCTAATTGCCCTAATTGATTACCAATAATTGAATTTGTTAAAATATGTAAAGCCGTTTGGACAGCATCCTTGGAGTGCAGGAGGTCAGTGTTTACCTCTTCGTTCGCCATCATCTGCTATTAAAAATTTAAATAGGAGATGTAATTGTTTAGGTGGTAAAATAAAATCAGAAGAGTTTCTCTCTACTGATATATTTACTCTTATTTAGTGATTTAACAATTAAACGTGCATTATCTTTTAGCAAATGAGTAAACTTTATCAACTCTGTGAATATCTGAAACTGTACCTTTTTTGTTAAAAATATTTCTACCTTTTATTTTGTCAGAGTCAGTCAGAGTCAGAGTTTCTTTATTGTCATTCGCACCTCATGTGGTACATGTGGTGGAGCGAAATTATGTACACAGGGTCCCAGTTACATCCAACAATAAAATGTATAAGAAAAACAGTAATAACATCTAAGATATGAACTAAGAAAAACATCAACTAAATATACACTAAGCACTCATAACATAAAACATTGAACATCAGCACAAACATGAACATGAGTCTGTGAGCAGATGTGCACGCATGAACACATCAACATTGAAACAGATCAGCAGCAACATGAAACAGATCAGCAGCAACATGATATGGTTTTTCACAGTGATTATTCTAGTTAGAGATTCATGAGTCTAACAGCCTCAGGGTAGAAGCTGTTCCTCAGTCTAGTGGTTCTACACTTAATGCTCCTTAACCTCCTTCCTGAGGGGAGTGGGGCAAAAAGTGTGTGTGCTGGGTGGGTGGGGTCCTTCATGATGCAGGTGGCCCTCTTCCTGCATCTGGAGGTGTAGATGTCTGTGATGGTGGGGAGACTGACTCCAACAGATTTCTGTGCAGCCTTCACCACTCTCTGCAAAGCTTTTCTTTCTGCAGCTGTGCAGCCTCCATGCCACACATTGATGCTCGAGCACAGTCCTTGTACCTTCTCATTGTACCCATTGTACCTTCTCAATGAGGAATTACCAGTGAATAAAGGTTGTTGGTAAATGCCTGTCTGCATAAATACCTTAATAACTTTTTAAATGCAAGATAACAGTGATTATTCAGTTTTGAGGAACGTTTATTAACTCAAAAATGCCTTTCAGAAAGAAAATACGTTTAATTGCACTAAAATAACCTAAAAAGCGAAGTGAAAACCTGTGATCTCAAGTCTCTCCAGAATATGTCAGCATAACCTTACTCATTTTAACTCAGACACTGTTAGTGTTATCCAGTAGGAGTCGCTATGACTTCCTGTGGCATCCGTTCGTTAGCTGTTAGCTTAAAATTAGCATCGGCTAGACTTGGTTAAAACACACATTTCTGAACGGATTTTTTACTCAAACGTGGCAAAATTTTAGCAATTAGACTGCGAAGAACTTAAGCAGCATTTCAGAATACAGCTTTTAAGCGCTTTTCGAACTTTAAAAAGCAGATTTTATTCCCTATGAAAAACGAGTTTTCATTTCCGGGTCACGTGACTGAATCCGCCAATGGCAAAGCAGCACGGGGGTGAGAGGAAATGACGTAGGCACGTCATTCACTTCTCAGCAAATCAGAGCGCTTCACAGCAGCTAATCCAACCAATCACGAACCGTTTTTCCAACTAGCATGTTACTGTTAGCCTGAAATAATTCGACAACTTTTCGCCTTGTAAACTGTCAAAATGTACCAATTTCTGTTACAAGTGTCACGAATCAAGCTCTGAGCTGCACGGAATCGGCGCCCCGGTCTCAAAAACGTCTTTCTAGCTATTTAAACAACTCGTCCGATCTTTCTCAGAACCGAGCCGGAACCAGAACCGCATCTGGACCGTCTTTAAACAGAATAAAGCGTTTCCACACAAACCCAGCTTTAGTTACACATAACAGGCGTACAATTTCAGCTTTAAAAAGACATATGACTCACAATTTCAGCTTCATAACATTGCCAGCGTACACATGCAGAGTCAAGCTCCAAGCGCGCAGCTTAGCCGCTGCGTAAACATGCAGTGTTTTGACTTCAAGCGTTGCAGCTTCAGCACGCTGCAGTCTGCAATTTCTCCATGCCAACATGAAATATCAATTATTACACGCATACACAGTCCATCTATGAGCACGCTACGGGCCACCAATATGTAGATGAACAGATGCTGAGATATATTCATCAATTAAAACGGATTC
>NC_056502.1:53433500-53434006 GCF_014905685.2 Nematolebias whitei
AAATCATGAAAATCAGTGGAAATCAACCATCCTAGCATAGTGTTTTTTGGGATCATCACCTCATCCGTGCCTGTGTTACACACAGCAACAGATGTGGTCCTGGAGTCAAGGCTCACTTGGTTTGTGGCTTCCACGGACAGTCCCAAGTTGAAAAACGCAGGAGAAGGTTGAAAATATGCCTGTTTATGGCTAATAGCTTGTCCAGCTATGATGTGTATTCGCACCATTAGGTTATTCACCTGTGGTGGTATTGTGGTGGTTTGGTTGTTAGCAACCTGGCAGGCCTCTGGAATGGTCTGCCCAGCCTTAAGGTTTGCTGTGTCTAGCACAGGAGGATCCTTTGTGGCTGGTTTCAGGGACCACAGCACCTTGTTGATGGTGTCCACGTGGACACCCAACCTTACCAAAATGTCAGAGCCTATGTAGGTTGCATGTGGTAAGTTTTGGATCACGAGAAACGGGTGAACCAGTTCTCGTTGGTTCCAGTTCAGTTTTAGGTTAATGAC
>NC_056502.1:53434106-53439858 GCF_014905685.2 Nematolebias whitei
TTTTGGATCACGAGAAACGGGTGAACCAGTCCTCGTTGGTTCCAGTTTAGTTTTAGGTTAATGACTCCTTCTGTGGTCATTACCTGCTAACTATTGGGAACTAATGGAAAGCGGAAAGCTTTTTTAATTAGTTCTAGACCCACGTGTTTGTGAACCAAGGTTTCATAGAAAGCTCGGTTAATTGCTGATTTATCTGTCCACAGAGACAGAACAGCATCGTTGGTGTGGGACCCTTGGATCTCTACACCTTTAACTACCAGTGGTAGGTAGTGTTCGGTGGACTCTGACTGCTCCAGCTCACAGAGGAGGCTGTCTTGTTGGGTCAGAGTTTGGACCACCGGGTGGGTCTCTTTGGTTTCACATGATTTCAGAGGAATACTCACCGGGCTCGTGTCCTCGGCTGAGGAGTCCTTTGCGCCTTCCGCGGTACCTGCTGTTAGGCAGTCTGTGTTACACTCCGGAGGCATTTGTATTGGCAGTGGTTTGCTCACTTTTGCCCACATCGTTTGATCACCATAATCTATAATCGCGTCGAAGCGATTTATAAAATCCTGGCCAACCAAAAATGGGAATGAGTCAACACGAGACACGTGTACCGGGTGGTATAGTGTTATTCTGCCAATCTGCATGTGAACCATTGCTATAGCTGTCAGGGTTGTCCTCTTCTCTGAGAGTCCCTGCATTTCTATAGTACATTCTGTGAGAGGTATTACCCTGTTAACACCACTAGCGGCTGTCCTCAGCTCCTCGAACAGTTTAGTGGACATAATTGTTATGTCTGCCCCACCGTCCAGAAGTGCTTCATGTGTGAGGACTCCTTCGAGTGTTACTGACTGGTACGCCTTCTTGGCGACCCCCCTTCTGATAAAGTTACACAGAAACCTCTTAGATTTTTTCTGACGTTTCTTCACACGTTCAGCCTTGTCTGTGTAATCTTGGTTTGTCTGAACCGTCAGCACAGCAGTAGCTGTTTCTGAGTGTTCAGCTTGCGATGACTCGTCATCGTTTGTGTGTGAGTTTATCCCCCCTTCTTCCGATGAGGGGTTGTTGGAGGCAACAACAACAATGTCTTGGTGTGTTCCACCGACATCTGTGATGTTGTCATTCGCGCCCTCAGATGTAATAGTGATTACATCACTGCATAGTGCTCCAGGTTGGTTTCCCGTTTCAGTGTGTTTTAAAGTTTCTAACAACCTGCGTAGTTTCTCTGTCTCTTCCGAGCTCAGAGGTGTAGGGCCTTGTTTCTGGAACCTTTGTGATTTTTTCGCCTCGGTTCGTTTCGTCCGAGGTGGGGGATGGTTAGGTACGTCTTTTGGGGGTTCCTTTTCGGACTTCCCCTGATAATATGGGTCACCTTGGTTCCCATATCTTTGCGTCCTACGCACACCCCATTTACGATAATCACGTTCATCCTCTGAAAGAGGAGCTTTTTTGTTCCAGCGTGCACCTTCATGACGCGGTTTGTTAGTTTGAAAAGACTGCTTTTTCTCGCCTTTCTTAGGAGGAGGAGGCGATGCACGCCGTCCTTCCAGTTCTAGGGAGTGGGGTTTAACCTTTACACCAGGAAACACCTCTATGGGCGTCTTAGCATGAGAACATGTCTCAAACACATTCACAGCACACTGTTTAATCTCATTGATGGATTTTTCTCTGAAATTAGCCATCATCTGTACTGACGTTTTAAAGTCAGTGTGGAGATTTTTGCTGAAAACAAATTTAAAACCTTCTTCTTCCTCCATTCCGGTTTCATTTCTGTAACCAAAATAAGCTTGGAAGATTCTTTTGTAATAAACCTTTGGATGTTTATGCTTCCCTTGCGTGACCTTGTCAGCAGCTGGGAAACCAGCAGGTCCCGTGCAGGGGTCGTACTCCCTGATCAAAGCTTCACACAGAAGGTTGTAATCCCTTCTCGTGACATCAGGTTGACGCTCGATGAAGGTGAACACCTCTCTGTCCGAAGTGAGCCTTATCAGACTGATTTTATCCTCAACCGTAGCATTAGGATAACCACTCAGTCTGAAATCAAGGTCGTTTAGATACGCTTTTGTACCAGTTGAACCCATTGGGCCAGGTACAAAGCGTTGTACATATTTTGAGAGTTTTTGAAGTTCATCTATTGAAAGAGGAAGTTTCAATGGTCTCTCTTGCCTGCTTGGTAGTGTAGACCTGTTCAGGTCTGTCCCTGCTACTTTAGGTAAGGGTGGAGGTGTGTCTCTGCACACATGTGGAGGTGGCAGAATGGGATTAAGAGCAGGAGGTGCACCAAAATTCTTCTGAGGTGATTGTGGGTGACCTGGACTCCGACTTTGTTCGTCCTTGAGTTCCAGACCAGCTCGCCCCACGTCAGAAATCTTATTTGTTGCTGCGGCTAGTTTCTCCTCACAGGCTTTTAAGCGTTCCTGTGATGTTTGACATTCACTTTGTAAACGCACGCCTTGTTGGACTAACGCCTCCTTTTCCAATCTGCATTCGTTCAGAGCTTCTTATGTGAGCTGCAACCGTTGTCGTAGCATATCGTTGTCTGAACACAGTGCTTGGTACTGAAACTCTCTATCCCTAATCTTCTCCTCATATGAGTGAGCTTGTAATGACAGCTGAGCTCGTGAGAGCTCTCTGTCACGTTGTACCTCATTTGCACGGGTCTCTTGATCAAAGTTAGACTGTGCCATGTATTCGAGGTACTCCTCTCTTTCGCTGTTGAACCTTATTGCAAGGTCATCAGCCTTGTTTACCACAGCATAGAATGTTGCTTTCAATAAGAGTGCCAATTTAGCCAGCTTGTCATAGCTTGACTTTGTTATGTCTGTAGAGGTCACACTCTCTGCAACCACCTTCAGCTTGTCCAATAACTCTTTTGAGTTCATGCTGTCCACCTGTTCACCATATGGATGTAAGGATTCTGTGAGCAGCGTCAACGCTCCCTCTAACCAGTCCATCTCACAAGGATCAAAATCCTTTTCTGTCACACCTGCCATGGTTATTCACTGTTCAGCACTTATCTGGATAAACAGTTGCCAACTTCAGATTATTTTAACAGGTAAATATTTGTATTCAAGTGTCATGTGAGTTTCACACACTTTTTAGCTCTGGGTTCACTCAACAGTACTGTGTAAGCCACTTCTTCAAATGAATGGGCACCTATTCGTAGGTTTTACCCCAATTCATGAATATTTTTAAGTAAATGCCTCTTTTCTGGCAGTGTTACTTAATGAGCTTAAATCAAACAGATACAAGAACCAGGCTTCTCAGTGTACATTTACTCTAAAGCACTTAACATTAAATAAACCTGCAATTTTTCTAAAAGTCTCACGGCAACTTTAGTTTTTTAAACGCTTTTTTAAGCCGTTCTTTTCCAGAAATTCGCTATTTAACAGTTACTCATAAAACCAGGTTGGGTGAAAAGAAAAAAAATGATGAGGAGATTATCAGTCCCCTTTCAGGAAAACTGTTATACTCCTCTTTCAACAGCAGGTGGCGGTGTAAGCTTATTTATACCAGCAGGAGTCTATGACAACTTCCTGTGGATCGTTCCGTTGACATCCGGTTGTTAGCCGTTAGCTTTAGAATTAGCATCGGCGAAACTCGGTCAAATCAACATTTCTGAACGGATTTAAAGCTAAAACGTGGCGTTGTTTCAACAAGCACGACTTTTTGCATGAAACATGAGTTTTGTGGGAATAGTGGCAGCTCCATTTAGCGATTTTAAACACAGTGGAGGCTTCGGTTGAACCAAGACTCATTTCCTGGGTCACGTGACTGAATCAACCAATGACAGAGCAGCAGCGGGGGTGGGTTTTATAATCTGACATCAGAGGAAGTGACGACAGACACATCACTCGTCTCTCAGCAAATCAGAGCTACCCAAACGGCGGTTTTCGACCAATCGCAGGTCGTCATTTCAGCTAGCGTGTTAGCATTACCCTGAAAAGTCCGGTCAACTTTCTGTCCATTAACTTCTCAAAATGCACAGTTTCACTGTTACAGATGTAACGAAGCAATTTTAACAGTGGCCTGAGCCAGTGCCCAGTTTCAAAACAGCAGTTTATCCATTCAACACGACTCGTTCGAACGAATCAGAACCGAGTCCGACAGCCGAAACGGGTCAGAACCCCCGTCCCTCTCTGCGACAGTTTAACAGAATAAAGCGTTTTATCACAAACCCAGCTTGTTACACAACAGATGTACAAATTTCAGTTTTTAAATGAACACACTGACTTTACTTTCAGCTCTAAAAACACCACAACTGAAAACTTTCTCTGAACCCCACAGCTGCAAAACGCTGCGTTTCACACAGCAATCTGCACTCTTAAGCTAACTTCAGTTAAGATCAGATATGCCAACATGATAAATTCAATTGTTACACGAATAACAGTCCATTTATGATACCGTACGAGGCCACCAGTATGTAAAAACAAACGTACGGGTCGTACGGGTCACCAGTATGTAATGAACATATACCTGTCAGATATTATTCATAATTTAAACGGATTCTTTCATTTTTCTGGACTGAGTACTATCGTGCATTGAATGATTAAATGTGGACGGAAACGTGTTTTAATTTCTGACTCATCAACAACAGTGGGTCGTTTATTAAAACGATTTAAAACAACATCACACATTTACATTAATTGGCAGATTGATTACAATAACAGCTTAATCGATGAGCTTTACAATTAGAAAACCATACGGCCATGGTTTCCACTTGCAGCTTTTAAACCAACAGACATTTCTGAAAATATCTGGATGATTACTGGCAGATAGAAGAGTTTGAAAGATGGGAAAATGAAGTTTAAATGGAGAGAGATGGGTGAGGGAATGTGTCTGTTATAACCAGAACAACACGCTCCTTTGGACCCAGCTTAACCCACGGTACACTTCGCAGTTGAAGATCGACTTTTTACCTTTCTGAAGATATGTCAGTTCCGGCGTAAAGTTCCACTTCAAGCCACCTTTCAGCGTCTCCGTAAGGATAGCAAAGACCTCAGGAGTCGTGAGATCATCACAGAACAGACTTCTTCATTGTTCAGAGTGTTCGTCGAGTAGCCACAGCGAGACGTCGTGGCATCGACGGACTCTGGTCATTCCATTAGAAACTTCTCTGGAACTCGGGTTCTCTCTGGAATGTTGTTCAGCTTAGTTCCCGTTGTTCTCCTGGAACTAGGAAGTGTTGACCCTTTTAAAGAGGTCAGTTCCCGTTCCTCTGAGAACTTCCTGATTGGTTGAAAGAAGCAACAGGGGTGTGGTCTTAGTGACGTAAGAGGGTCATTAAAAGTCAAGGAGACAGAGTAGATTGTTTTAAGAACAGACAGAAAGATGTTTTGAAGAACAGAGACATTTTGGTGCCAGTCCTCTTCTATCTATCTGAAAAAGTTAAACATGACATTTCGTTCCAATAAACATGTTTTTGACCGTTCCTTCACTTTTGACCGACTTACTCCTTCTCATTTCAGACAGAGAATCAAAAATGCATCATTACTCTTGTAACAGACATTAACTTGATTTCTACTTTGAATGAGGATTAAAAATCATTTATACTGTTTCACAGTTGATTTAAAATGAGTAGTTCACTTCAACATTTAAAATGGTTTGAACTAAACACACTTTTGATTATCAAGATATTGTAAAATAGTAATGATAATAAAAAAGAGAGTGTTCTTTCAATTGATCAGTGCAGGACACACTTAGAAAGTCTCTGGATGAACTTAATTTGTGTTTCTGGACTCAAATCAATGAAATAACAGTTCTTGTCCCA
>NC_056502.1:53439958-53449061 GCF_014905685.2 Nematolebias whitei
ATTTGTGTTTCTGGACTCAAATCAATGAAATAACAGTTCTTGTCCCAAGAAGGCCCTCAGGGCCAGATTTTGACCTGAGGCTTAGTTCACTACACTACTATCACGATAAATAAATGTTAACAGTTTGAAACCATCAGGATAAGACAGACTTCTGCAGACATTAAATGTAGAACAGACATCAGTTTAAGTAGATAGAGTTAAAAGTCAACAAAGACATGTATATTTGATAGTGTTTTAGAAACATCTGCAATGGTCCAGATTTTTGATAACATTATCTGATACGGTTGACATGAAGGATCTAGGCGAGATGAGTGTTGATAGTTTCAAATCTGTCTGTAAATTGTTCCAGGCTGAGGGGACGGCAAAGCTGAATGCTCTTTTTCCTAGTTCAGATCTGACCAGAGGAACTGACATGAGGATTAAGTCATTAGAGCGCAGGGAGTAATGATTGCGTGATGTTTGTATTAGGGAAGTAAGGTATGACGGGACTAGGTTTACAAGGGTCTTATAGATGAAGGATATCCAGTGAGAGTATCTGCGAGCGCTGAGAGAAGACCAGCTAGACTTGACGTAAAGTTCACAGTGATGAGTGCGATAACTGGAATCAGTAATGAATCGAAGGGCACCATGATAAACTGAGTCTAAGGACTGTAGGTATTTTGATGCAGCACTCATGTACAGCACGTCACCATAATCTAATATCGGCATGAAAGTTGCAGCTACTAATGTTCTCCTGGCTTTACATGAGAAGCAGGATTTATTTCTGAAGTAGAAGCCTAGCTTCATTTTGAGTTTAGTGACCATTTTGGAGATGTGGATTTTAAATGACAGTTTATTGTCAATGTTGAAACCTAGATATTTGTAGGTGGAGACCATTTCTATTTGTTTTCCCTCTTGGGTTTCAATTTGAGGTGGGTTCTCTGGTTGCTGCTTTCTGTTGGATAAAACCATGATCTTGCTTTTGTCAGCATTTAGTACCAGTCTAAGTTTTTGCAGACGTGACTGGATAATATTAAAAGCGTCTTGAAGAGAGGTGAAGGCTTGACTGAGGGAGGATGAACAGCAATAAATGATAGTGTCATCTGCATAATAATGGTGGGAGGCGTTTGACAGATCACTGCATAGATCGTTGATATATAAGGAGAAAAGAATGGGACCCAAGACAGAACCCTGTGGCACCCCTTTCACAACATCTAGGAACGTAGAGGAGGATCCAGCTACATGGACAGACTGTGTTCTGTCAGTTAGATAGTTGGTGAACCAGGAGACTGCTAGTTTTGATAGACCAGAGTGTTTCAGGATGTTAGTCAATAGTCTGTAATCAACTGTATCAAATGCCTTGGATAGGTCTATAAATAGGGCAACACAGTATTGTTTGCAGTCCAGGGCATGTATGATGTCATTTAATACTTTGAGAACTGTAGTTACGGTACTGTGCTGTTTTCTGAATCCTGACTGGAATTGTGATAAAATATTATTTGATTGTAGAAAAACAGTTAGCTGATCACAGACAAGTCTTTCGAACAGTTTAGCAAGAATACATAATTTAGAAATTGGTCTGTAGTTGTTGACATTAGTTGGTTCACCCCCTTTTAGCAGAGGGAGAACATAAGCCGATTTCCAGATTTTGGGTATTGTATTTGTATTTAGACTGAGATTGAAAATACATGAAAGTGGTTCAGCAATGAAATCTGCAGCTAGTTTTAGGAAAAGTGGTTCTATGTTGTCAGATCCTGCTGCTTTGCGTGTGTCAAGAGTTTTTATAGCATTTAGAACCTCACTGGGAGATATTGATACAAAGTCAAAGCGGTTTGTGACCTGTTTGTCTAGCACATGCGGAGTTGGGGGTGGATTTTCATCAGTTTGGTCAGCAGATAATATTTCAGGATGCGTAGATTCGAACAGGGAGCCAGAGGATATAAAGTGTTCATTAAAACAGTTTAGAATTGATAATTTGTCTGACAGAATACCTGAGCTGGTCATAATGGAGGTGGGTAAATCAGTGGTTGTTGTCTGACCAGAATTTGATTTTACTGTTTGCCAAAACCTTTTTGGATCGTTTAGATTTTTTGTGGATGCGTCCAGGTGGTAATTTGATTTTGCATTTCTAATTAGGGTTGTGCATTTGTTCCTAAGTTGTCGGAAGCTGAGCCAGTCATGTTCAGTTTTTGATTTTCTGGCCTTAGCCCAGGTAGTATCTCTTTCTTTGAGCAGATTTCTTATCTCGGTAGAAAACCAAGGATTTTTACGTCCATTTATTCTGTATCTACGATATGGAGCATGTGTGTTGATTATGTTTTGAAAACACTTGTTGAAGTAAGCCAGTGCAAGTTCTATGTCATCTATCAATGAAATTTTATTCCAATCAAAAGTGGCTAAGTCATGAAAAAAGGCCTGCTCACAGAAATGTTTTAAATCCCTTTTGAAAATAATGGTGGGTTTTAATTTTGGTAATTTTCCATTTCTTACGGCTGCAATTGTGCAGTGATCACTAAGGTCATTAGCGAAAACACATGTATTTGTGTACTTGTGAGGCATGTTTGTTAGGATAAGGTCCAGTAGGGTGGATTTTTCAGGGGTTTTGTTATTTGGGTGTGTTGATGTTTGAATTAGTTGAGTTAGATTTAATGATTCACAGATGGATTTAAGATTGTCAGATGTAGAGGTCAACCAGTCTAGGTTTAGATCACCAATTAGCAGTAGTTCCTTAGCATTTAGTCCCGTCAGAAAGTTTCTTAGAAAAGTGAGGGCGTCATTTGAGGCTGAGGGGGGCCTGTAACAACCCAGCACAGTGATTGACTGACCGTCAGGGAAGTCTAGTATTAGTGCCAGTAGCTCAAGTTGTTTGCTAATTGAGCAAGAAGACAGAAATTTTGCTGTGAATTTGTTCTTGATATAAATAGCCACTCCACCACCTCTTTTGGGGCGATCACATCTAAAAACGTTATAACCAGGAATGGAGATTTGTTTGTCAGAGATAGCTTTGTTGAGCCATGTTTCAGATAAGACTATTATGTCTGCTTCTGTGGACTGAACCCAGATTTTTATTGCATCTAGTTTAGATATAAGACTTCTGACATTTAAATGTAGAAAACCCAGCCCAGACCGTTTTTTAAATTCAACTGGTGTACAAATGTCATGTAGCAGCGGCGGGCCAGGGTTTGGTTCAATCCCAGAAAGAAGAAGTAACAAAACAATTAAAGTTTTCCATTTAACAGTAGTAGGTGGTCTAGCAGTGACAGTTTTCCATCTCATGTCATCATGGAGTTCAGTTTCAGTGAGGATGAAGTAGTTTTTAATTACAAGGACACACCAAGCTCTCAAATCAGTGGGGGTTGTTGTTTTGGGAAGAAAAGTCATGAGGACCCAGTTTGTGAGATCCATGGTCGTCCAAGAGATTGTTCCTGAATCATGAGAAGTCAGTGGGGGGGAGGGCATTTAATTTTAATTTAATTTTTAATTTAGCCTTTATTTATCCAGGTTAGTCTCATTGAGCCACGGGAACTCATTTTCAAGAGAGACCTGTTTTAGGGAGCACATGGTGGGGGTTAAGGGCCTTGCTCATGGGCCCAGAGTGGGGCGAATGAGGGTGGGGGCAAGTGTGGGTGTTTCACCTACCCCACCCACAATTTTGATGTTGTCGGGGCCGGGGCGTGAACCGGCAATCTTCGGATCACAAGCCCACTTCTCTAACCTCTGCGCCACCACTCCAGTGAATTGTTCTCCAAATTAAGCCCTGCAGACATGATGGCTAGGGTGAGAGTCACAAGTGATAACATTGTCAATTATACAAAAGAAAAAGAACTGAAGAGAGAGACCTCCAGCTGAAAACAAAATGGCGGTTGAAAAGTGAAATAAAATAAGACAGTGTTCTCTCCAGAGTTAAGTAAGATATTTTCCAATTATCCCTTTAAAACATTTTCAGCAGTCAGATGTAAGTCCATGGTCGTTGGGGGAAAAAAATAAATAAATATATAAATAAATAAATAAAAAAAAAAGTTAGGAATTACTTACTCCTTCAATGACGACTGAAGCAAAAAATATTTCCCATTTACTGGTAGCAGGCAGCCGGACGCATCAGCAGATTTTTATGTGAGAAGTACTTTCGATCACCTGGTGGTCTCTAATGGCATCAATTGTCTTCCATACCACCGCGAACATCCAGACGGTGCAGCTCTTAGAAGCCGGTCCACAAATTTGTTGCAGCCGGCACCTCAGCAAGCAGACTCTCCTGGCAGGATTGAATCACGCGGCCCCCAACTCACCTCAGGCAGGTGAGAAGCACCAGCAGTCCGCTCGAGATCAGGGTCTCCACCCGAACTTCTCCAGGAAGAGGCACGGACTTTGCCGCGCGTCGCACGATCACCCGGTCTCTCGGGCCAGGGGATCACCAGCAGTAGCGGCCAGCCACAGGTTTACACCAGAGGCCTAGGTGGGGGATGAGAGGTGAGATCCACTGCATGGAAGAGGAGCTCCGGAGATGTCAGTGCCGTGATCAAAGGCAGGGCGATTGAACGCCTACACAACAGGCGCGCGCAGGAGGTAAACAAGCTTGAGTTGCGGTGAGCAAAAAGATAACAAAAACATCGAGAAAAAATTAGGACAGAACAAACTATAAAAGACGAAGTAAAAATATAGTAAAAAATATAGTAAAAAATATAGTAAAAATAAAGTAAAACAGAGAAAAAGAAACAAAGAAAATATTAAAACTCAGCAGCTAAGAAAAATACGTGTGGACGTGTGCGCGGCCATCTTGAAAATCCTTGAGGGGAGCCAGTGCTGAGGGTTATGGTGGAGGAGGAGAAGTTATGGATCCTCACTGACTGCGGTCTGATTGTTAATAAGTCTAGGACCTAGTTGTGAATGGAGGGGCTTAGTCCTAGTGTGAATAGTTTGTCCATCAGGGTTTGGGGGATCATGGTATTGAAGGCAGATGTGAAGTCCACAAAGAGCATATGGATATAAGAGTCCTTCTGATGTAGGTGGGTGAGAGCAGTGTAGACCACAGAGGAGATGGCATCCTTTGTTGATAGATTCTCATGGTATGCATACTGATGAGGGTCCTTGTTGATGTTGATGGTTGTTTTGATGTGGGTCATGACCAGTTTTTCAAAGCATTTAGCGACTATCAGGGTGAGGGCTACTGACTGATAGTCATTCAGACCAGTCACTGTAGAGCTCTTTGGGACTGGGATGATGGTGGCAGTCTTCAGGCAGGTGGGAACTGTCGCCAGGGTAAGTGAGAAGTTAAAGATGTCGGCCAGCACCTCACAGAGCTGATCGGCACACTCTTTCAACACCTTCCCGAGGATGCTGTCTGGGCCGGGTGCTTTGTGAGGGTTAATCCTCCTGAAAGTACTCCTTACTTCTGCTGAGGTCAGGCTGAGAATCTCTTCACCTGGTGGTGAGATGAGTCTGGTGCTGGGTGGTCTGTTCGGGTTGTCAAAGTGTGCATAGAACTTGTTGAGGGAATCAGGCAGTGATGGATCTCTAGGGCATTGTTCACTCCTTCCTTTATAATCTGTTTTACACTTAATGTCCCTCCACATGCTCCGTGGGTCTTGTGAGGTTAATTGACCCTCAGTCCTCTGTGCATATGTGGTCTAGGCCTTCTTAATACTAGCAACCAGCTCTTTCCTTGTCCTACTCAGCTCCCGTGAGTTTCCAGACCTGAAGGCAGTGTTCCTGGCTTCCAGCAGGGTGCGCACCTCTGCATTCAGCCAAGGTTTTCTGTTTGAGTAATTTTTAACATATCTTATGGTGGTGACATCATCAGTACATTTACTAATGTACCCCAGAACTGAGGATGTATTGTTCCAGGTCTACCCCCCACCCCCACCCACTTTCAGCAACTTCTCCGAAGACCTCCCAGTCTGTTCGTTCAAAACAATTTTTCAGTATGGGGCCACTGTTCTGGATCCAAGATTTAACTTTCTTTTATATCGGTCTGGAGCATCTTAGTGGGGGGCAGGTAAGCAGGAGCCAGGAAGATTGAGATGTGATCATAAAATCCTAGGTGGGGGCGGGGATTGGCTTTGCATGCATCTTTTACGTTCGTGTAAACACGGTCCAGCATGTTTTTGCCACATATTGGTATGGCCACACGCTGGTAAAATCTTGGGAGGCAAGCTTTTAGGTTCACGTGATTAAAGTCCCCAGCTACTATGTAAAGAGCCTCAGGGTGCGAGCTGAAATTATCATGAAGCTCCTGCAGAGCGTCGTTAGCATTAGCATCCGGGTCAATATAAACAACTGTTATGAACACCACTGTGAACTCACGGGGTAGATAATGTGGTTGACATTTTACTGTTAGCTGCTCCAAAGCCTTGGCGTATGAGCTTTTTACCAGCGTACAGTTTGTGCATAAACTTTCACTCGCGTAAATACATACTTCGCCTCCCCTCGATTTCCCTGTTAGCTTGCTGTAGCGGTCTGTACAAAAAAAAAGTCTGTCATCCAGCTGGAAGGCTGCGTCCAGCATGTCGCTGGTAATCCATGATTCCATGAGACAGAGCACCGCACACTTCATCATCTCCTCTGAGGCGCCCACTCTCAGATGAAGCAAATCCATCTTGTTGTCCAGCGAGCGGACGTTCGACAGAAAGAGAGATGGTATCGGGAGTTTTCCAGCTTTAACATTAGCATGTAGCCTCACCATAACCCCCCGCCTGGGTCCTCGTTTTTTAAGTCGGGAGCAGCGCATCCTCCTCTGCCTGTTGGTGCGCCTCTGCTGCAGCTTCCAGGTAGATGACTTTAAGATCTGCATTCTGCCAATCGTAGTTTTGAGTTGGTTGCTGATCTCTGCTATATTTCATGGCAAATCCACTCTTATTCTCATCCGTTGGGTTTGGCTATAATTCACACGCAAAAAGCATGCGGAGTCAGGCACAGAGTCAATTTCAAAACTCCTAAAAACTGGTATCGCACTGGGAGCCTGTGAAGCTGCAGCTGCAGGGAGCGCGGCTATCTTGATTGATTCATATTATTTTTGTAATTAAAATGTTGAAAAAAATCCCCTCCAAACCATCTAACTTTCATAAACAGATGCTTCTCTCTTGGCCATTGATTTATTAACATCATTTTCCCCTACACATATATTACATTTGAAAGAATAAAGACATCTTGTATAAAAACAAATCCTTATTTTACTATCATTGGTTTACTCACAACATAGTCTTGCTTCATCAGTTGATCAACTTTGATGGATCACTAATGACATATCAATAATTTGTTTTAAAATATAATATTTTAATTCTTATTAATATTGTTACAAATGCAGTTCATGCTGTAGTATTTATATTATCTAAAAGTACAACAGGACAGATTCCAGCATCTTTACTTTTTAATCCATCCAAACTTGAAATTGACCCTATTTCTTTCTCTTCAACACGTAACAGCAACCAATGTATACGCTCATTATTTCAAAAAGATGTTGTGTCAACTCCACATGTAGTATCTTATTGGAACTCCTTTGTTGATAACCTTGACTGGAAAAGTATTTGGACTTTACCAACCAGATAAATGATAAATAATAAAGTAAAAAAAGTTGGTTGGCTGGTTTGGTGAGTAGCAAGCAGCCATCAGACCTACAATACACATTTGATTGTTATGCACTGATGATCAATTGTTTATAGAGTGATGGTCCCCTTTTTGCATGTGTAAAGCCAGTTTCTAGAAATTCCACAGCAGGCTGGCTTGAAACACATCAATAAGGTGCAATTTAATATGGCAGATCTTGTTCGAAGGCATCACTCAGACTGATGAAGTCTATCAGATGAAAGACAAAACGTTTCTCCCAAAAAGAAACTGTCCAGATGACATGATTTAACTATTTTGTGGTTTATTTAATTGGAAGATTGAGCTTACTTACTTTAAAAAATACATAAATTTTTATGATGTTTTTTATCTTTCTTTATATTTTATTAGATGTTCTTTCTGTATCTGTAATATTATTTTCATCTTTCTATTTGCTTTTGTTGTTTTTGTTATTGTTTTTGTTGTTTTTGCCTGTGGCTCAGTGGTTAGAGCAGTCGTCCTCCAATGCAAGAGTTGGGGGTTCGAATCCACCAGCAGTCACATGTCGAAGTGTTCCTGGGCAAGACACTGAACCCCTCATTGCCTCCAATGTGTGTCCCATCGGTAAATAGTAAATGGTAAATGGACTGTACTTGTATAGCGCCTTTCTATCTGATCAAGATACTCAAAGCTCTTTACAACAATCTGTGTCCTCATTTACCCATTCATACAGCACTCTACTAGATCTCTACAAAACTAATTGAACAAATCATTCTAAAGAGACTAATCAGAGCTTTAGATCACATTCATACACTGATGGGACACACATCAGAGGCTATGAGGGGTTCAGTGTCTTGCCCAGAGACACTTCATCATGTGACTGATGGTGGATTCGAACCCCCAACTCTCGCATTGGAGGACGACTGCTCTAACCACTCAGCCACAGCCGCCCTCGGTGTATGAATGTGATCTAAAGCACTGATTAGTCTCTTTTTGCATTTTGTCACAATAGGGAAATTTATTATTCACACAGGACTCAGTAGGTTTGAATAGCTTTACTCACTTAAAAATGCATTTATTCGTGTATTTACTCAGACCTTGTCTGTCTGAAATTAATATTTGTTTGGTAATCTCAATTGATATGTAGGTGCGAAAACTAAAGAAATCTGTCACATCATTTTATGTACAGTACAAAAGATTGAAGGGTGTCGAGGAGGAGGTTCTAGGTACCTCTGTGGATGAGCAGGATGTCACTCTCATTAACTGGACGATGAACCATGTCTGAGTCTAGATGGCTGGCTAGCAGATGCTCGTAGAACCACTCAGAGCGATCCTTGAAGGGCTGAAGGAGACAACATATTTAATTCATTATCATTACAACAACAAGGTAGAATATAATGGTGCAGCAGGATGAATTTGAATGAATAAGTATTTCAAGGTAGTAATAGAGTCAGAGAGATTTATTTGTCATACACACCAAACGTGATACATGAGGTGGGACAAAACTATGTACACAGGATCCCAGTTACATCCAACAAAAACACTAACATAAGCTAAAATGCACATGATGCACACACACACGCAGTGT
>NC_056502.1:53449161-53481938 GCF_014905685.2 Nematolebias whitei
ATCCCCCTCTTACAATGCTGTGATTGCTAGTATCACTCAGCCCTCTGTGAACAGTAAACAGCCATCAGTGTTCTAATGATCCATTGTTAGGCTGATGGTCCTTCTTGAGCATGTGATCAGCTGGTTTTGGTTGTCAGCAGCAAACTGGTTGATCCACTCTGAGAAGGTGCTATTTAAGAGACTGAGCTGAAAACAGCACCTCAGACTGAGGAAGTCTCTTGGATGAGAGACGAAACATTTCTAGATTTTTTTGCTTTGTTTAATTTATTTATTTATTTTGAATGTCCAGAGGACCAGATTGAAATTTTTTGGATTTTTCTACCTGGATTATTGAGCATGCATCAGGATATTGCATGTGTGTGTTTCTTCAAGCGGGCCTGTGTGTGTGTGCATCTTAGTGAGCCTGTGTGTGTGCTCGTGCTGCTCCACACATGGCCCTGATCATTCAAGGCATTGAGGCCTAGAAACTATGATTTAGCAGAATAACACAAAATAACATGTTCTGACTTGTTCTTTCCTATAAGATCAGGCTGAGCTCCGTACATATTTGACAAACTAAATCTGACCTTCCAGACGGGAGTTATGGTGACTTCCTGTTTTGTGGCGAATGTTTGACAAGCACTTCCTTTATGGTTTTCAAAATGCCATGTATGGTAAACAAAAGTTACCAAACAAAGTCTCAGTCTAATTAATCTTACACAGTGTGAAGCTGGAAGTGTCATCCAATAATCATCCAATAAAGTTTTTTTCTCTGAGTAGGTGGGGCTTAAGTGATGTCATGAATCAACAATACCAATGTGTCTACAAGTGCTCACTGATGAAGCACAAAAACTCAGGTTCAGATTGGATGATGTATCACTGAGATATACAGTAACTGTTGGAATAATGTAGGGGGAACACTTGAGTCCAATGTTAAAGAACAATATCAGTGTGTCTATAAGTGCTCACTGATCACACACATAAAATCTGTTACATATTGGATGATATTTCACTGAGTTATAACTTATAGAATAATCTAGGGGGCACACTGGAGTCAAAATTTAAACAACAATACCAGTGTGTCTAGAAGTGCTCACTAATGACGTACCCAAAATCTGGCGTAGATCGGATTATATATCACTGAGATATAACTGATTAAATAATCAAGGAGGCGAACTTGAGTCATATGTTAAACTACATTATCAATGTGTGTAGACGTGCTCACTGATCACGCACAATAAATCTGGTACATATTGGATATTTCACTGAGATATAACTGTTGGAATAATGTAGGGGGCGCACTGGAGTCAAAAGTTACAAAACAATACCAATGTGTCTATTGCCCCTTTTCCATTAGTACCTGTAGTACCGGTACAGCACGGCTCTACTCTACTCGGTACGGTACAGGTTGTGCTTCCATTATGCTTTCAGTACCGGTTCCAGTGGGCGGGGTTCAAATTGACGTAACCACCTCTCACCAGCTGGTGGCGCTGAGACGCAGAAACTGTTTTCAGTACAGGTTGAGAATTTATGTGATTTTGAAGTTGTGTGTATGTATGTATGCATGTATGTATATGTGTATATATATATATATATATATATATATATATATATATATATATATATATACACACCAAAAATCTGGTGCAGATCGGATAATATATCATTGAGATATAACAGTTTTAGTAATCTAGAAGGCGCACTAGAGTCAAATGTTAAACCACAATATCAATGTGTCTAAAACTCCTCACTGATGACGCACAATAAATCTGGTTCAGATCGTATGTTGTATCATGAGCTATAACTGTATGAATAATGTAGGTGGCACTTTGGATGCTATTGGCCACTTATCATGGATAACAGTTCAAGGGGTGGATAGTGATCGATCATAGTGATTTTGGTGCACCTCGGCTGAAATCTGTGCAATTTAGAGCTAAACGTATTTCAACGGCGTCACGTCTTAATTTGCGATGCTGCCTCGCCCACATTCTCAAGCAAAAATGGTTTGCGCTTTAAATCAAGTCAGACCATATTATCTGTCTTCTAACACAGGATCATCCTAATTAGGTCAATGGTGTCAAAGAGGGAGCATTCCAAGTTAAAAAAAGAGATTTCCTGTTTTGAGCGGGCGGGGCTTTGATGACGTCAAAATATGATCACAGTGGATCGTTGGGCATCCAACAGGGATGAGTCATGCCAAGTTTCGTGCATTTCGGTCTTTCAATGTGAAAGTTTTTTTTTTTGGAAATTTATGGCATGAAGTGAAACTTTGAGGCCTGGCCACACCCCTTTAACATATACGAACATGCAAGCTTTAGATAACTCTTATTCTCCAATGTCTTAAGGGCATATCAACCAAGTTTGAAGGAAATCCTTCCAAATTCCTAGGAGGAGTTCATTAAAATTCGCCATTAGAAACACCCCAAAATGACCTTTTGACCCAAAATAGCCGACTTACTGTTGGCTTTGGACCAGGGCTCCAAGAGACTTTTTCATAAGTCTTGTGAAGATACAAATGTTCACCGAGTTTCAGAATTATCGGTCAAAAAATAGCTTGGGGCTGAGGTTATAAAATATTCTAGGGGGCACTGTGGAGGCTATTGGCTACTTATCACGACTTCCTGTTCAAGGGGTGGATAATGATCGATCATACTGATTGTTTTTACACCTCGGTTCAAAACTCTGGAATTTAAAGCCAAACGTATGGCGACAGCGTTACGTCTTACTTCGCTACGCCGCTCACATGTTCCACCCAAAACTGTCAGTGTTGTAAAGCAAGTTACACCAACATGTCTTCGGTCACTGGACACATTATCATGCTGATCAGGTAACAGGGGTCAGATAAGGATAGTTCAACATAAAACTTTATACTTCCTGTTGTCAGGGGGCGTAGCTTAAGTGATGTCATGATTTGACCATTCAGTCTTACAGGGGACCAGATGTGGCTCAATCACTGAAGGTTTGATGTCTCAGACAATTTTTGTGTAAGAGCTATTAGCGTTTCGTTTTTCATGGTGAGATGTCAAACTTTGAGGTCTGGCCCCGCCCTTTCAGCATGCTCCGAAACAAACCATTTAGATAACTTTGCGTCCCCCATGCCTTTTAACCAAAGTTGCCAAGTTTGAAACTGATTGAGCAAAATCCCTAGGAGGAGTTTGTTCAAATGTGGAGGCTGTAAACCGCCAAAAAGGTCTGAAAATTGGGCTGGCATTCCAAAATGGCCGCTTTCCTGTTTATCGTACATTGTTGGTGCCATAGGGTTTTCTGTGCATCTTGGGGAATTGGACATCCATCCATCCATCCGTTGGCCTTGTAGCTGTTTTAAGTGCTTTATAAATAAAGTGGTATGGTATGGTATTATTGTATGGTATGGTATTATCTTTACCTGCTTCTTCCATTTTGGGTCACGGTGGTTGCCGGTGCCCATGTCCAGCAATCACTGTGCGAGGGGTGGGGTACACCCTGGACGGGTCGCAAGTCCATCACAGGGCCACATAGAGACAAACGAGACAAACAACCATTCACTCTCTCACTCACACCTAGGGACAATTTAGAGTTACCAATCAGCCTAACATGCATGTTTTTGGTCTGTGGGAGGAAACTGGAGTACCCGGAGAAAACCCACGCATGCACGGAGAGAACATGCAAACTCCACCCAGAAAGGCCCCTGGACCGGGATTTGAACCAAGGACCTGCTCGCTGAGAGGCAGCAGCTCTACCAGTTGTGCCACTGTGCTGCCCGGGGAATTGGACAAGCGTACCAAATTTCACGTTTCTATGACAAATTAAGGTTAATCAGAGTCAGAGTCAGAGTTTCTTTATTGTCATTCGCACCTCATGTGGTACATGTGGTGGAGCAAAATTATGTACACAGGGTCCCAGTTACATCCAACAATAAAATGTATAAGAAAAACAGTAATAACATCTAAGATATGAACCAAGAAAAACATCAACTAAATATACACTAAGCACTCATAACATAAAACATTGAACATCAGCACAAACATGAACATGAGTCCGCGAGCAGATGTGCACGCATGAACACACCAACATTGAAACAGATCAGCAGCAACATGAAACAAATCAGCAGCAACATGATATGGTTTTTCACAGTGATCATTCTAGTTAGAGATTCATGAGTCCAACAGCCTCAGGGTAGAAGCTGTTCCTCAGTCTAGTGGTTCCACACTCAACGCTCCTTAACCTCCTTCCTGAGGGGAGTGGGGCAAAAAGTGTGCGCGCTGGGTGGGCGGGGCCCCCCACGATGCAGGTGGCCCTCCTCCTGCATCCGGAGGTGAAAATTTCTAGGTGGCGCTCTTGATCCATTTCTGTTGCGTTTCTGTTGCCACGCCATTAAAATACATAATTTTTCACCAGTCCTGATGCGGCCGCCCTATTTGGTGACTTTTGGGATATGTTAAGGCCCCCAAAACACCAATTCATTTGGCGGAAAGAATTGCAGCTCGGGCCTGAACAGAGCGATTACAATAGGCCTTCGCAGCGCTTCACTGCTCAGGCCTAAATAATCCATCCATTCATTATCTTCCTCTAATTCCAAAGTCGGGTCGCGGGGGCAGCAGCTTAAGCGAAGAGACCCAGACATCTTATTCCACAGCCACCATGTCCAGCTCTTCTTGGAGGATTCCAAGGCATTCCCAGGCCAACCAGACATAAGTTGTGCCCCAATCCAACAGCTGCATCCTTCGAAGAACCCGGCCTACTCAGTCGACGTAGGCTGGGTCCTTCAAAGACCACGTAGACCGGAAGTCATCGGATGTGAATTGGGACAGGTCTAGCCTTCAGGGTTACGTCAGCGTATGTCCTGTCGCCTAGCAACGGCGACATGGCTCAACTGAAGAAAGAATGGAGATCGAAATTTTGTTGTTTTTACTTTTTTAATTCTAGAGGAAATACTGGAACTTTATTGCCACCTGCGGCATGTTTTATATCTTCTACTGAGAGACAATCATATTCAGGTAACAAATTTATTTGTTTATTTATTTTAGTTTACAAACTTTCAAAACTGTTAACCTAGTTTCATGGATAATATCAGTGACCGAAAGTCTAATGAATTAACTTTATTAACTTGTGCATAATTAAAAATTATTAAATGCATCTAATTAAATTAGTAATAATTTAATCAAATTTAATGTAATGAATTAACTATATATATATTTATAATATTTAACTTATCTTAAATTTAGAATACAGCATAACATTTTCCAATATTTTATTTTATAAGATCCATTGGTACATAAAGTGGTTGTAAAAATGTTTAAAAAAAACCCAGGTCTTTCATTTCTCTTTCATTAATGACAAAGTGTTTTCACTGAGCATCAGTATATTTACCTTAAACATCAATCAATCAACCTTTATTTATACAGGTAAATCCCATTGAGCCTCGAGGACTCATTTACAAGAGAGACCTGATTTCAACAAAGAAAGATGACAACAATGGACAACAGCAACAACAATAAGCAGTTATAAAAACTCATACTACAGTTTTTTTTTTGTTTTTTTTTAACAAATAGGATGGCTAAAAGGAAAAAGGTAACAAAACCAAAAAAACAGCTAGATTCCAAGACAAATGTATAAAACTAAAAACAGGAACATGTCAGCATTGGACCCTGCCAGGAGTCCAACAGATTCTTAAAGCCACTTAGAGAGGTCAAGGTCGAGAGCTTTCGAGAGAGAACATCATTGTTGTGATAATGCTTTGATATAAAAAATTAAATCTTAAACTAATAACGTTTTTGTTGTTCTCTACATTTCCTGAACCAGACCAGACCCTTGTACTGCAGGATTAACCTGAGTGTCCCAGTCCTGGACTGTTACTTTGGCCAAGACGATCCTGGATCAGATTTCTGATGAAGCAGGTTGTCTCTGGCAGTGTTGCTTCATCTCCTGGACCTAGATCCACGACATGGTTGGGGGGCCACAGTCGAGACCCTGGTGTTTATTTTCTGGCTGGCAGGTGGAGCATCCTGCAGGGTGGTCTCAGGAGTGTTTAAGACGCCTCGTTCTACTGTCCTCTGCATTGTCCATCATGACAGAAGAAGTGGCCATTCACCACCAGGTCATCCACCTGCCTAATTATCCAGAAAAAAAACCTGGAGGTGGTGTCACGTGGGTGGCACGCCACAGAGTCTTTTGTTATGGTTTTGAATAAACTTACTGTTAATAAAATGAATTATTGACAATTACGAGTTTTTGTAATCAATTTATTTTTCAAATTTAAAACAAAAAAAACACCTTTTTCAAGAACATAAAAAAACAACCATCATTTTATTTATTTATTTGCAGTTCTTTTAAGAATTGAGAATTCAAATTCAAAAGTACTTTATTAATCCCAAAAGGAAATTATTTGTTGTTGTAACTCCTTATCCACATTTCATTAAGAGATGTTATAGATGCTGATGGCTGTAGACAGGAAGGATCTCTTGTAAAGGTCCATCCCACAGTGGATCCTAAGAAACTGGCTGCAGATGCCGTCCGATCCGTCCACCCAGACTCACCTGGCCTCTCGGTTCCCTTGGGCTGTAGGACCACCCAATTGCCAGGCAGAACTCCTCCCAGAGCGATGGCCACTCCTCCCAGCAGTCTGCCGAGCTCCTCGTCACTGCAGACAGTCAACTGTAGGTGCTGAGGGACGATCCTGTCCTTCCGCTGTCATGAGCCGTGTTTCCTGCTAGTTCCAGGATCTCAGTGGTCAGGCACCCGAGCACAGCTCGCAGGTAGACGAGAATGCGTCCACAGAACATCCCTTTCAACTCATTTGAGATTTGGGGCTGTAGTTGAGATATTATTTGAGCTTTTCAGATGTTAATCAGCTGCTGTTGGTTGTAGAAAACTGCCTTGTTGCCATGGTTACGCATCATAACAAATGTCCAAAACTAAAAAAGTTTCAGTAAAAATCCTTCCAGCTGCACAGCATCTGATACCAGAGGAAACAATCATCCAGAAAATGTGATTTACATCCAGAACAAGAGGAATTAAAGTTTCCAAAAGCTAAATCTCAGAATGAAAGTAACAGAGCAGCTCCAACATGCAGCCACATGGAGCGGCACAATTCTAGAACATAATATAACATAGAAAATTCTCTCCATTCTCTCCATACTTACATTTGCTCTTCTCTGCTGCTTCATATCTTCTGATTAATTGAAATAAATCATCCTCTCTGTCCTGATGCCTCTTTCTTCCCTGTCTCCATTCCTCTTTGTTCCTCAGCCCTGTCTTCCTGGTCACCCACTGCTGCGCTTGGACCTGGAGTGTCCTCAGTGATGGAGACAATTAGGACAGGAGGTGCAGTGGAAGTTCTCTGTCCTAAAACCTCATCCATGAGGACAAACAAGGGACAAGTCGCAGCAGTGTGCTTTACACTAACTCCTTCCCCTGACCCGCCTGGATATTTGCAGTCCTGAACAGAGGAAATAAGACATCACAGTTGGCAAAAAGAGAAACAAACATTATTTTTTAACTTTTCATGTATCAACAGCTGCATGTACAAATTATATTCTTCGTTACACATGTACATACTTTGTATTTATTTTTTAGGTTGACCCATTTCTTTTTTGCCTGCAGAGGAGTTACCTTCTCCTGCAGGCCCATCTTCTCCAAAATTATCCTAATAATGTCAACATAAAATGAATGAAGAGGGGAAATGGAAAATGTCTTAAACCCACACAGAAAAGCTACAGTTTTCACAGCACAACACAAGAGGACCTATACTTCATTAAGAGTGCAGATTATGTGAGGCATGAGGGTTAATGAAACTGTACTCGGAAGCATAAGATGCATAAAGTTTGACATGACTGTTGACGAGGAAGAGGGCTGGCAACAGAGGAGGGGGTGTGCCAAAGAAACCATCTTAGCACCAACATAACTGGTTTGTTCCACTTTGGAGTGAGCTGTTGGGGGAAGAATCAGTTTTGTGTTGTGTGTTTCCTTGACTGATGAAGCCTTCCGGATATAAGGTGAAACGTTTCAACAAAAAAAAGAAACCGTCCAGATGACCTGACTGAATATTGTTGGATTGTAGAGTTTATATTTCGCTGCAAAACCAGACTTTTTTTCTTTTTTCTTTTCATTTAGCCTTTATTTATCCAGGTAGTCTCATTGAGTCATGATAACTCATTTTAAAGAGAGACCTGTTTAGGGAGCAGATGGTGGGGGTTGAGGGCCTTGCTCAGGGGCCCAGAGTGGAGCAAATGAGGGTGGAAGCAGGTGTGGGCATTTCACCTTTTCCACCCACATTTTGATGTTGACGGTATGGGGAGTTGGACCTGCGACTTTTCATTCACAGGCCCATCTTCTCTAACCTCTGCGCCACCACTCCCCCAGACTTATTAGAAGCTTTCAATTAACTCGCTGCTTGTAGTAAAATGCAAACGAAATTGCATTCAAAGACTTAAAAAATAAATAAATAAATAAAATTACAAAGGAGCCTGCAAGCTGTGACTGCTCACTCTGCCATCTTGAATCACTGTAAGACAGGACGTGAGTGAGCCTTCCTGTCTCAGACTGGCCCTGGCAGTTTATTTCATTCTCTTCATGAGAACACTGTTTGTCATTATGCACAGTTAGCAAATGTCCCCGATATCAACAAACTCTCTGCTGTCCTGGCAGCTGAAGATTCCTCTGTTGGCAGGTCAAATGAACAGCATTGTTCCCAGGTGAAATATAAACTTTGTTCCCATGTTTGCACAATCCATAGTGAGCTTTGGTTAAAGGTGACAACCAATCTAGACATTATGCTAAACAACTCTATTAATAATTCAATGACTCCTTATCTAAACTTTTAATTAAATAAACATTCGAAAATTCACCAGAAACTCGTATTCCTACTCATGCATCAGTCATATTGTGTTGAGTCACACTCACAACACAATAGCTAACCCTATCCTTCTAGCTGTGACATCATTGATATTAAAAAGTGATTTTAATTAAAAAAAATTGTGTGCATTGATTAGTTACAGTGAGCTGTTTTTCCCCGTCTCCAGCTTGTCCAGTAGTTTTGAAGCTCAGATGAAGAGTCTGCTGAGAATTGTGCGTATCTTCTGCTACGTGTTTCATCTGGGTCCTTCATCGCCCAACATTGGCAACGACATGGGATACAACGGCAACAAGACTCGTCAGAATCAGGTGTTTAAGGTATGTAGGAGGTACATATCTTTTCATTTATTCAACCTTGATTTCTACAGGTTAATCCCATTGAGCCTCGAGGACTCATTTACAACAGAGACCTGATTTCAACAAAGAAAGATGACAACAATGGACAACAGTGAAGAATGTATGAATGTAGAAAACTAAAAACAGGAACATGTCTGCATTGGTTTTTGCCAGGAGTTCAACAGATTCTTAAAGTCACTTAGAGAGGTCAAAGGTCGAGAGCTTCAGATTTTTTTACAAGATATTCCAGGAAACAGGAGCAGAGTAGGAGAAGGCCCTTTTGTCTAGTTCAGTCCCCACTAGGCAAATCATATCTGCTGTTTGTGTGCTCACAACATTAAACTCAAGTTGTAAAGATCTCAACTCTGGGCTTTACAGACTAGTTGCATTCGGGCCTAAAAGATCTGACCCGACCCGAGACCATAGGCATTTTTTCCCAACCTGACGTGACTCAACTAATTAACTGTAATTAGAGGCCCGAACCCCACCAAAAAAAACTTTTTTTTTTTTAATTAAGCTTTTACTGCTTTTGTAAACAAATCAGTTTGACATGATAGTTTTAAAAACATTTCAAAGAAAGGAAGATATACGATTTCTGGTTTATTAACAAGTCACCAAATGGCTATTAACATACAAAACAAATAGCCTAAAAAATCAACTCTAAAGATAGGCTATTATACAGAAGAACAAAAATATTTTTAGAGCTAAATTATTTGGAAAAATATAGAGCAAGTGTAATTTACTTGAACGTGCTGCTCACTTCAGCTTTTGTAGCTTCAGATGCTGCAACTTCTTCCATCACAGAATGAGAGCAGGGTGCAGAGTGGGACGTGCACGGCTGATGATCTGATTGTCCATCGGGAGCTTAACAGAACTGGTTTTTTTTTTACCTTTTCAACTGGCCAGTCAGACCTGAGCGTGCACCTGACACACATCGGCAGGTTTCACTGTGCTAGCTTTGTAGAGTGAGGTCTTGCGTTTTTAGTTTTTGTTTAATACTTTCCAGCTCCATCATGTCACTTGTTGTGGGTCAATTACAAATGCTCAGATGTGTGATAAGAGCAAAGCGGGATGTGCGTGGCCACATGCGCAATTGATGTGCAATTGTTGCGCAATGCGCCAACACTACTCTCTCTTTTCACAGTCTGATTAACTGCTGCACTCTATTTTATTTTGTCCTCATTCTTAACTTATTAACTTACTGCCTCCTCCTCAAGTAGATTAACACAGTTTTATATTGTGCATTCTTATTTAGTTTTCTCCGGCCCACCCATCAAGTGCATAATTTTGGCCGTTACCCAGCCTGAATTTTGGGTCGGGCACAGGCTCGGGTCAGAAATTGCAACTCTATTACAGATGCACATAGGACACTATGTGTTCTAAGTGTTATGTTATGTGTTATGTTCTAAGTTCTAGAATTGTGCTGCTCCAGGTGTCTGCATGTTGGAGCAGCTCTGTTACTTTCATTCAGAGATTTAGCTTTTGGAAACTTTAATTCCTCTTTTTCTGGATGTAAATCACATTTTTTGGATGATTGTTTCCTCTGGTATCAGATGCTGTGCAGCTGGAAGGATTTTTACTGAAACTTTTTTAGTTTTGGACATTTGTTATGATGTGTAACCATGGCAACAAGGCAGTTTTCTACAACCAACAGCAGCTGATTAACATCTCAAAAGCTTAAATAATATCTCATCTACAGCCCCAAATCTCAAAAGAGTTGAAAAGGATTTTCTGTGGATGCATTCTCGTCTACCTGCGAGCTGTGCTCGGGTGCCTGACCACTGAGATCCTGGAACTAGCAGGAAACACGGCTCATGACAGCGGAAGGACAGGATCGTCCCTCAGCACCTACAGTTGACTGTCTGCAGTGACGAGGAGCTCGGCAGACTGCTGGGAGGAGTGGCCATCGCTCTGGGAGGAGTTCTGCCCGGCAATTGGGTGGTCCTACAGCCCAAGGGAACCGAGAGGCCAGCCGAGTCTGGGGGGATGGATCGGACAGCATCTGCAGCCAGTTTCTTAGGATCCACTGTGGGATGGACCTTTACAAGAGATCCTTCCTGTCTACAGCCATCAGTATCTATAACATCTCTTAATGAAATGAGGATAATGAGTTACAACAACAAATAATTTCCCTCTGGGATTAATAAAGTATTTTTGAATTGAATTGAATTGAATTGACACAAACATACTTTTTTAATTATCCAGGAGAAGATTGGTTTGTCACATCATTAAACAGGTTCAAAAATAAAAACATTAAAACAACAACAGTCCTATTAAGGTAGAATGAACATTTAACAATAAACAATGAATTTTTGAATAGGTGCTTTGTAATTTAAATCTGATCAGTCTGACAGGTCATTTTATGCATCTGTGGGGGGACGTATATGGCTTCTTTATATCAATTCAATTCAATTCAAAAAATACTTTATTAATCCCAGAGGTAAATTATATGTTGTGGTAACTCATCATCCTGGTTTCATTAATGAGTTGTTCTCGATGCTGATGGCTGTGGGCAGGAAGGATCTCTTGTAGCGTCTGTCTTACAATGGATCTGAAGAAGCCTCTGACTGAAGACACTCTGATGTTGTATGACAGTCTGATGTTGTATGACAGTCTGATGTTGTATGACAGTCTGTTGTATGACAGTCTGTTGTTGTATGACAGTCTGATGTTGTATGACAGCCTGATGTTATATGACAGTCTGATGAAGAGGATGCTGAGGGTTGTCTATAATGTTCTTCATTTGATGAAGAATCCTTCTTTGAACAATCATCTCCAAATGTTCTAGAGGAGTCCCCAGAACTGAGCCAGCCTTCTTTATGAGCTTGTTGATCTTTTTTAAGTCTCTCGCTCTGGTGCTGCTCCCCCAGCAGATGATGGCAGAAGAGACAGCGCTCTCTACAACAGACTTATAGAAGATATGCAGCATCTTGCTGCAAACGTTGAAGGACTTCAGCTTCCTCAAGAAGTACAGTCTGCTCTGTCCCTTCTTGTAGACGCTTCACTGTTGTATTTCCAGTCCAGTCTGTTGTCCAGGTGAACTCCAAGGTATTTATACTTCTCCACCACCTCCACTTCTTCTCCCATGATGGAAATAGGGTTGGACTTGTTCCTGTTTCTCCTGAAATCTACAATCATCTCCTTTGTTTTGTTCACGTTCAAGATGAGATGAGTGTTTCCACACCATGCCACAAAGCGGTCCATCAGTTCCCTGTACTCAGCTTCTTGTCCATCTCTGATCCACCCGACCACAGCAGAGTCATCAGAATATTTCTGCAGATGACAGGAGTCTGTTTTGTACTGGAAATCTGAGGTGTACAGAGTGAAAGGGAACAAGTGTTAACCACCTGTTGATGAGATATATCTGAGGTTTTTCCTTTTTCTGATTATTCTTTCGGTGTTTAGTTGGTTTGTTTCCATTTGGACACAGGTTCATGTGTTTTTGAAAGTCATTTTAAGTGATTTTCAACATAATTTAAAAGTTTCTCCATAGGATTACAAACCTGCGCACACATTGAAAGCTCCTATGCTTGTGATGTTCTGTTGACCCTCCTGTTTTCTCACTTCTTGTGTTTGTGCAGCCCTTGGAGCTGCTTTGGCATTCACTAGATGAGTGGCTGGCACTCATCTCCAAAGAGCTGGACAGGAACAGGACCAATCCATCTTCCTCCTCTTCCAGCACAAAGATTGCATCTCTGCTTCTGAAGCAGCAGGAGTCTGACCACACTGAAGCCACGTCAGAGCTTTCTTCTTTTCTGGATCAGCAGATGGTCATGGAGGAGGCCTACGCTGATGGAGAAGACGTGATTTCCATGACAGCTAATCGGCTTAGTGCTGTTATTCAGGCCTTCTATATGTGCTGCTCCTGTCAGATGCTGCAAGGGTCAGTGCTCAGCTTTTCACTTTCATAACATACAGCTAGTTACTACCACTGTACCAAGACTGTTTAACAGCCCTTTACACACTAACCTAAATACATTGAGTCAAACTGAGCTTGATTTCATTTGTCAGGATTATTTGTCTTGCATGTCAAGCCTACAACAAAATGTCTAGCCTACAACACGTTATTAAACACCTTTGTGAACTTTCTGTACCTATCACAACGTTTTAAAGGTTCTTCGGCATCAAGGATTTAGCAAATAAGTGTCAGGTAGGATTGGTCAATAGACAATAGTCTGTTAGCAAAATATCTCATGAACAGCTTGTTGGATTTGTTTGAAACTCACAGAGAGTAATCATCAGATTTATCTCTAGACCTGATAAATGTTTGGAGCCATTTTGGTTCAAGATAGCTGCCACAGCTATCTCAGCAAACACAAAATTGGCTATAATACAAGCAATCTTTTAGATATTGAGCTGAAATTTGGTAAGGTCGTAGGTGAGAGTGAATTGTTATCATTTCTAATGAATATCAAGAATCCAAGATGGCTGCCTTAGCTAAAACATAAAATACTATAAATTAGCTATTTTTCCCCCATTCAGTCAACCTTTATATAAGCATAAGATAGAAAGGTGCTGTATAATTGCAGTCCATTTACCATTTACTTTATTTATACAAGTTAGTCTTATTGAGCGACAAGGACTCATTTACAAGAGAAACCTGTTTAAAAAAAGGAACACAGATGAGGTACAAACAACAAAAGACAATCATATAAAAAGCATATAAAATGAAAAAGTAAATAGAAGAAATTAAATAAAAATGAAACAAAAACAGCTATATTATAAAGCAGTGCAAAATACTTTAAACAGGAACATGCCTGTGCTTGTTTTTTGCCATGAACTTAGCACTTGTTTAAAATCCCATAGATAGGTCAAGGTTAAGAGCTTAAGATCTTTTTGCAAGGTGTTCCATGTTAAAGGAGCAGATTAAGAGAAGGCCCTTTTGTCTAGTTTGGTCTGCACTGAGGGTACACTGCAAGTAAGTATGTCCTGAGAGTGCACGCTGTAGCTGCACTCATGCAGAGACATGTAGGAGGAGATGTATGAAGGCAGCAGACCAAGAAGTGATTTAAAGATGAAAATGTACCAGTGGGAGAGTCTGCGTGCAGTTGATGACCAAATAACCAATAAATACAGGGTGCAATGATGGGTAGATACAACCAGTTATGAATCTTAGCGCACCGTGATAGACAGTGTCCAACATCTGCAAGGTGCTTGGAGGAGCATTCATGTAAGTAATGTAACCGTAATCAATGGAGGGAAGGAATGTAGCAGTCACAAGGCATTTCCTAGCATTCAGAGTTAGACAGGATCTATTTCTAAAAAAGAGACCCAGTTTTTCTTTCAATTTCTTTACCAAGTTTCTGACATGAGGCTTAAAAGAGAGATGTGAATTGACCAAAATACCCAAGTATTTATAAGAATCGAAAAACTCAATAGGGACACCATACCCGGAGGCTGTTAAGTTCATGAATCTCTAACCAAAATAATCATTGTGAAAAACCACATCATGTTGCTACTAATCTACACTTTCTGGCCCCCGACAAAAAGTTTCCACCTGGATTTAACTAAGCAAATAAATACGAGCGTCCTATTGTATAATTACTTCATGGGCGATTATCTTTCAGCTGGCAACAAGTTATTTAACCCCAACTGGTGCAATGAGTTGCTTCTCATTTCTTAAATAACTGTCGAAAGACGCATTGCATGGTCATGGAAAATATGTCAGTCTGTTTGAGTAGGGTCAAATCGTTGGCATGCATCAAGCAGAGAAAGCATCTAAGGAGATTGCAGAAACTACTAAAACTGGGTTAAGAACTGTCCAATGCATTATTAAAAACTGGAAGGATAGTGGGGACCCATCGTCTTCAAGGAAGAAATGTAGACAGAAAACACTCCTGAATGATCGTGATAGGCGATCACTTAAACGTTTGGTGATAGAAAATCAAAGAAAAACAACAGTATCACTCTGGGCTATGTTTAATAGGGAAAGTAAGAGCATTTCCACATGCACAGTGTAAAAGGAACTCAAGGGATTGGGATTGAACAGCTGTGTAGCCTTTAGAAAACCACTAATCAGTGAGGCTAACCGTAAAAAAAAGGCTTTGATTTGCTAGGGAGCATAAAGATTGGACTCTAGAGAAATGGAAGAAGGTTATGTGGTCTGATGAGTCCAGATTTATCCTCTTCCAGAGTGATGGGCACAACAGGGGAGAGGCAGGTGAAGTGATGCACCCTTCATGCCTAGTGCCTAGTCATCAATGGTAAATGGGCTGTACTTATATAGCGCCTTTCTATCTTATCGAAAAACTCAAAGCGCTTTACACTACAATCTGTGTTCTCATTTACCCATTCATACAGCACTCATGTTCCGTTTCCGGCAAGCTGATGGACGACAGCTCTCCCCTGCTTCTCTGTAGTTTTTTATCATCAAACTGACCTGTTTTTTGAACTGGACTAAAGTTGGTCCCCCTTCCAACCAAATTCGGTGTTCAGTAACTCAGAGAGCTGGACGGGACCATCCAAAAAAATTATTTCGGTCCAGGACCAGCCGCTCCCACCCCACCGGTCACTCTGAGTTCACCCTGCCAGCCAGGTGACCCCTCGAGCTGGGGAGTTGTCATACAAAGGTCCAGTGTTTTTTTCTCTCTCTCGCTGGACCCCAACAAAATTCTCATCTGGACCTTGTGGTTCTACCTGGTTCCAAAAAGAATCGCTGGGTGGTATTTTGCTGGATTTTTGCTGGCTTTCTGCTGGACTGGCCCCTCGTGGTGTCTTCATTCGCTGTGGGGGAAGTGTTCCTATGTCCCCCAAACAGATCCAGAACAACCGAGTTGGCTGTGGGGGGACTTGGTCTTCAATAGAGCCGGTCTCAGCCTCAGTGAGCATCCTGTTACCTTTAAACAAAGGACTGTCCACCTCCGTGGGAATCTCTGTGTTCACCTGGAGGAGACGCTCAGATGCTTTGAAGCGCCGCCGGAGCCGGACTGGAGCAGAACCGAACCGGACCAGTGATGACTTCAGCCTCTCTGGTCAGTCTCGTCGTTTTTCACTGGGGGTGGCCTCTCGTGCTGTCAGGTGCAAAGTTGACGTGCAGAGAAGCGGAGTGAAGTGCGGAGGAGCAGCACTGTGTGGTGCTCGAGAGAAGTCGAGGGCTGAGTGATACTAGCAATCACAGCATTGTAAGAGGGGGACAGTTGAACCCGGAGGCCTCCACCCCTGTTTAATGATGGACGATTTCTTTTCATAAAGATGGCCTCCTTTACTCCTCTCTCAAACCATCGTTCCTCTCTGTCCAGGATGTGAACATCTTAATCCTTGAAAGAGTGTGCTCCAAAGGGTGATGTGAGTCAAACTGCAAATACTGGTCTGTGTGGGTGAGTTTGCGGTACACCTCGGTTTGCAAATGTCCAAGTTAGGAGTCATCAGGACTCTGTATCACAGAGCAGACAGCGTCCCCACTAACTCAGGAGCCAGGCAGAAGGAGAAATCCTACACAAAACAGGCTCTAGAGCAATGTGGATATCCTAACTGGGCCTTCCTGAAAGCAGAGAAGAAACCCAAACAGGACTCCAGTCAGCCAACAGGTGAAAAGGAGGAACCCAGACCCAGACCAGTGGTCATTCCATATGTTGAGGGAGTATCAGAGAAACTGAGACGTTTATTTTCTAAACATAACGTCCCAGTGGCTTTTAAACCCCAAAATACATTACGGCAAAGACTGGTTCATCCCAAAGATCCAGTCCCCCGGCACAAACAGAGTAATGTTGTGTATGCTGTTCAGTGTCAGGAGGGCTGTGATCAGTCTTACATCGGGGAAACAAAACAGCCACTGGCCAAAAGGATGGCCCAGCACAGAAGATCAACATCATCAGGCCAGGATTCTGCGGTCTACACTCATCTCCAGGCCAGCGGTCACTCTTTCTTTCTTTACGTTTCTCAATGTTTAGAAGCTCTTCTCCAAGTCTAAACTTTTCAACCAACCTCTAAGTGAGAGTCCAGCTGCCCTGTTGAGAAAAATAAGCAATGCGCCAACTTCCATTTTGATATGTAGTTGCTTCTAGGTGTAAGAAAGGTCACTATTATAAACGGGATTGCGACATCAAATTCTAAAATTTTGCTGCCACCATATTTGAATACACATACAGTATGTCAGCTTCTGAGCTGGACTACTTTAAAAAGAAAGAAATGTGCTGACTTCCATTTTAGTGTACTGCTGCATCTAGGCACAAGAAAGTTCACTACCAACAACTGGGTTGCCATGTCAAGAAGTAAGATGTCTACCAACATACATACTGTAAAGTAGTCCCTCTTTTATCGTGGGGGATCCCTACCCTGAAGCCTCGCGATAAGTGAAAAAACACAAAGTAGGAATAGTATATAAATAATAATAATTATTATTAATTATTATTATTATTATTATTTATTCAATTTGTACTGCACATTACATTTTACAATCTCAAAGTGCTACAATATAAAATATCCTAAGAAAATAAAACATGGACTAAATAGGACTAAAATTTTTAAAAGCTAAAAACCTCAAAAAAACTGTGGGATTAAAATTTATTTTAAACAATATAAAATCTTTTAAATAAAATGGTCTTCAGTCCTTTCTTAAAACTTTATGTAGTTTGGGGTATCCTTAGATGGTTGGGGAGGTTGTTCCACTGACTATGAGCAGCAGAGCAAAAGGCCCGGTCACCCATGGTGCAGTTTTGTCCGGGCAGGGCAGAGCTGGTAGGACTTTGTGAAGCGGAGGGACTGTGTTGGTGTCTGAGCAGTGAGCAGTTCTTTAGTAAGTTTATAAGTAATAAGTAGTAGTTTATTTTTTAGTATATATATATATATATATATATATAAGGCATTTTAAACCCTTCCCACACTCTTGCAATATTCTAAACAATGTTTCTAAACTCTAAACTTGGGTCTCTTCTTATACACAGTGTAACTCCTATCCTACTGTGTGTACACATGTGTCTTTTCAGACAGTGTTTGTAATTCATATCCAATACATTATCTTTACCCGCTTCTTCCTTTTCGGGTCACGGGGTTCATTGGTGCCCATGTCCAGCTATCACTGTGCGAGAGACTGGGTACATCTTGGACAGGTCTCCAGTCCATCACAGGGACACCTGGACAGGTCTCCAGGCCATCACAGGGACACCTGGATAGGACTATATTCCATCACAGGGATACTTGGACAGTTCTACATTCCATCACAGAGACATATAGAGACAAATGAGACAAACAACCATTCACTCTCTCACTCTCCCCTAGGGACAATTTAGAGTTACCCTTCAGTCTAACATGCATGTTTTTGGTTTGTGGGAGGAAACTGGAGTACCCGGAGAAAACCCATGCAGCATGGATAGACTATGCAAACTCCACCCAGTAAGGTCCCGTGCCGGGATTTGAATTGGCAACCTTCTCGCTGAGAGGCAGCAGCTCTACCAACTGTGTTACCGTGCTGCCAGTAACTCACATCCAATTGCAAAAAGTGTTTGGATACAGATATTTATCTTCAAGTGTAAACAGGGACCTCAGAGATGAGCACATGCAGTCAAACAACCCAAAGGATTTGGGAGCCGTTTACACGGCGCATATTTTGAGTGCATCCACAGCTTTCTCTCTGTGATTCTGCTGATCATTTACACGGCACCAGTGGCCCCCCTCTTTGAATCTGGAGGTTTCTGAACCCACCTTCCAGAGTGGAGGTTTTTCACTGACCCCCCGCTGATAATGTAAACATCTCCTGCTGAGGCTTTGTGTTAAACCACATGTGCACACGCACGCGCGGACAGATGCTATATTTCTATCAACATGGCAGCGGACACACTGCTTTCAGAACTACGACTGATGGAATATATTTTTAATCTCGTAGTTAATCTACGTCAGATTCCAGGTGCTGTGACCAACATTTGTGTTGGAAGAGACACAGTCTGATCCAGTTATAATGTCGCTGTTTATAGAATGAGGAACGCGCACACGTCGCACTGCACTATAACATGCTAAATGTGCTAAATAATAACAGTTTAATATAATAAACATTATTTATCTTAAGTTTGAGATATATAATGAAGCTATCCTGGACATTATGTAATTCAAATTATGTGATTGAAATTATGCTAAACATATTGGACGTTATTAAAGTTGAAAATTAAGACATCAGGTTTAATTTTTATTTTACTTATTTATTCAACACCACAAACTGTATGTCACACAAACACTGATAATTAAACTGAGCACACTATTAAAAACAAGTTAACTGAACTGTAAACTGCATTAATGAACTGTACTTTTGTTTTCGTCCTGGATATACTGGTCCCATGTTGTCCATCTGGCTCGTTCAGGCTGTCACTCTGATTATTGCAGCTTAAAATATTAAATGGATTGAATAAAAGAACTGATGGGAATTTTAAATAAATAATTCATCCACCATCTCTCTCTTCGACGTCCTCCTGCAGTGCATCTGGGCCAAGCCTCGTTCTGGTCCGCCTGGTGGAAGGACAGCTTCTTCTTCTTTCAGGAAAACATAAAAACTCAGTTGGTTGTTTTGGAAGTAAACACAAGCAAACATTATTAAGAACATTTGATTTACCTGCAGTAAATCAGCTACTGATTATCACGGAGTAAAGTCCGACATCATCGACTCTGTTCTGGTCCACTCAGCGACCGGTGTGGAGTTGTTAGACGAAGCGGTCCCGTTTGGCATCAAATCTGTCGACTCTTATCCAAAATCCAGCTTTAACTTGTTGTTAAGATGTTGTTAGCTGAGCCCAGAGGAAAAGAGCGTGCCGAGGCAGCACGCATGCTCATTAGGTGAATGTACAAAATTCACAGCGCCATCTAATGACCCGGCATGGTAACTACAGCGGATTCGGGAGGGCGGGGGGATTCCTGCGGATGCATGTAAACACAAAATCCGACCGTGTCAACGCGAATCTTTTCCTCTAATTAACATATGAAAAAACCTAGGTTTCCCCCCATCGTGTCCGTGTAAATAGGGCCTTGGTAACAACAAATCTGAAGAGCACAACAAGTCCAGGACCCAGCTACAGAGACATTCTGTTGTCCTAGCAGCAAGAAGATGTTGTTCAGAGCCTACAGGTCCTTCTCAAAAAATTAGCATATTGTGATAAAGGTCATTATTTTGCATAATGTAATGATAAAAATGAAACTTTCATATATTTCAGATTCATTGCACACCAACTGAAATATTTCAGGTCTTTAATTGTTTTAATACTGATGATTATGGCATACAGCTCATGAAAACCCAAAATGCCTGTCCCAAAAAATTAGCATATGTCATCCCACCAATGAAAGACAAGTGTTTTTAATACAAAAAACGCCAACCTTCAAATAATCATGTTCTGTTATGCACTCAATACTTGGTCGGGAATCCTTTTGCATGAATGACTGCTTCAATGCGGCGTGGCATGGAGGCAATCAGCCTGTGGCACTGCTGAGGTGTTATGGAGGCCCAGGATGCTTCGATAGCGGCCTTAAGCTCATCCAGAGTGTTGGGTCTTGCGTCTCTCAACTTTCTCTTCACAATATCCCACAGGTTCTCTATGGGGTTCAGGTCAGGAGAGTTGGCAGGCCAATTGAGCACAGTAATACCATGGTCAGTAAACCATTTACCAGTGGTTTTGGCACTGTGAGCAGGTGCCAGGTCGTGCTGAAAAATGAAATCTTCATCTCCATAAAGCTTTTCAGCAGATGGAAGCATGAAGTGCTCCAAAATCTCCTGATAGCTAGCTGCATTGACCCTGCGCTTGATAAAACACAGTGGACCAACACCAGCAGCTGACATGACACCCCATTGACTGTGGAAACTTGACACTGGACCTCAAGCAATGTGAATTCTGTGTCTCCTCTCTTCCTCCAGACTCTGGGACCTTGATTTCCAAAGGAAATGCAAAATTTACTGTAATCAGAGAACATAACTTTGGACCACTCAGCAGCAGTCCCAGGCGAGATGCTTCTGACGCAGTCTCTTGTTCAAAAGTGTCTTGACCTGGGGAATGCAGCACCTGTAGCCCATTTCCTGCACACGCCTGTGCACGGTGGCTCTGGATGTTTCTACTCCAGACTCAGTCCAGTGCTTCCGCAGGTCCCCCAAGGTCTGGAATCGGCCCTTCTCTACAATCCTCCTCAGGGGCCGGTCATCTCTTCTCGTTATGCAGCATTTTCTGCCACACTTTTCCCTTCCCACAGACTTCCCACTGAGGTGCCTTGATACAGCACTCTGGGAACAGCCTATTCGTTCAGCAATTTCTTTCTGTGTCTTACCCTCTTGCTTGAGGGTGTCAATGATGGCCTTCTGGACAGCAGTCAGGTCGGCAGTCTTACCCATGATTGCAGTTTTGAGTAATGAACAAGGCTGGGAGTTTTTAAAAGCCTCAGGAATCTTTTGCAGGTGTTTAGAGTTACGTCGTTGATTCAAATGGTTAGGTTAATAGCTTGTTTAGAGAACCTTTTCATGATATGCTAATTTTTAGGGACAGGCATTTTGGGTTTTCATGAGCTGTATGCCATAATCATCAGTATTAAAACAATTAAAGACCTGAAATATTTCAGTTGGTGTGCAATGAATCTGAAATATATGAAAGTTTCATTTTTATCATTACATTATGGGAAATAATGACCTTTATCACAATATGCTAATTTTTTTAGAAGGACCTGTACCTGATGAGGTGAAAGATATCATGTGAAAGGCACCAACTTTATTTGCAGACATAAAGTCACTGTTTCTATTGTTTTCTTTCCCAGAATGACTTCTCCTCGTTTCATAGAGTTTGTTTGCAAGCATGATGAGGTGTTGAAGTGTTTTGTAACCAGGTGAGTTCCTTAGCCATAAATGTAGCTTAACTAATGACAGAAATAATATCAGTCCAAGGACTTTTTCAAATAATATTTTTGCATTGTTATCTCTTTGTGCACTTACTTTTTTTCTATCTTGTTTTTTCCTCAACTTTTCTCTTTTCAGGAATCCAAAAATAATCTTTGACCATTTTCATTTTCTGCTTGAGTGTCCAGAGCTGATGTCACGCTTTATGCACATCATTAAAGGCCAGGTAAGACATAAAGATTGAGAGTGCACTTTGAAAGTCCCTGATCGTCACATCAGAAACATGAAGAGTGCTGCATTCATGGCAATAACACTTGTTTTAAGTTTCATTTTTATCCACCTTATTCCTGCGGGCTCTACTGCATACATTATTATGGGTATAACTTCCTGTCAGACACAGGAAGTAGCAGTAACCATTGGTTAACTGTGGTAGAGGAGCATGGACTGCAGTTTATTTGAAAGTGATTTGCATTCAGTTTAGCAGATCAAACACGTTTTGCGTTGTTCACATGTATTTAGCAACCATAAAGTTGACTAAAATTGCCTTGCTGAGTTCAGTTACCTGTTGTGTTGTTCTGCACAAGCAACCAGACCAAACTAAATCAGCGGCTACAACAACAGTGTTTTAAACACGAACCAAAACAAAACGAGTGTTCCTGTGAACAGAGGTATAGTTTCCATCTCCTACCTACAGATGAGGAATTAAGAAGAATGTGGCTGAAAAATCTAAACTTGAAGAGACCATCCAAAACGCTGTATGTGCGCTCATTTCACTTTGTTGACAAACGGCCGACAGAGGAAAACCTGCATCCTACTTTTGGCTGGACTACAAAAAAACACCGTAGAAGAGATAGCAGGTCTTCAGAAAGATTGAAAACAGTGAGACAAGCATATTAGGCATGGTTTCAAGTGTATGAATGGCACAACATTATAGTATTTGTTCGTCTTCAGTATTACTATTTTCTCTGTAATTAACCCAAGCTCGGCGATGGAGGTCTTTAAGGTTTTGTAAGGGCTCTATGTCTGCTTTAAGGTAAATAAGATTGTGTCCCACCTCTTAACAAAATGCCACTGACCTTATTACTGTGTAGATACTAATACACCTCAGAGATTTTCAGGTTGTTCAACGCTTCACTGTCAGAAGAACTGAGTCCATGAAGTAGTTAAATATGCTAGTAGATGTAATCTGTGGCCACTGCTTCAGGTTGTCCTCCATCCTTTGTCCTCAGTAGGCAGCGGTGTGATTACCATAATTGCTGGGCTACAGAACGCACCTGACTCTAAGCCGTGCATACTAAATTTAAGATAAATCATTATTTTGTACTTAAATAAGACTCTCAAGTTATTAAGCCATGGAAATCCACATTCATTATCAGGATCTGTGCCCAGCTCCTGGCATGTTGTTGAAGTACAAGAATCAGCCACTGGATGGCGTTTCATAGACTATGGCTTGGTGATTGTCATAAGTCTTCATGATGCTTTACTGTTGGAGGGTGGAAGAACCCCTCCCCTTCTCTCATCTGCTCCACTTCATGCGTTTGGACGTGAGCTTAAATGGTATTTAAACACATATTTACCTCACACAGAAAGATGTCACAGAAAGAATTTACAACTTTTATTAAAATATGTACCAGACTTGACCGCTTTAAAAATAAATTTTGATGACTTCCGTTCAGCGGAGCCACAAGATCCGAGGAGGGGAACAGCCGGTAAATGTTTTGTTTTATTTTATTTTTTTCCTGAAAAATGCCTTTAACGTGGCCACAAAAAAAAAAAAAAAGAAAGTACCGGTAGTCTACCAAAAGTCACTCATCACTATGTTCTTTGTTCTGTCAACTAAAGTCCTCATCGAGGCTCAGAAAAGCGTGATCACACACCGCCTCGTCTCGCTCTCCACAGCCAGATCGATTGCTTTTAACTTGAAAGCTGCATCATAAGAAATTCTCTGTGCATTTCTACTATCGCTGCAGATGAACAGGTCTGTGTGCATGAGGCGCAAAATACGGTAACTAACTGAAGAAGTAAATGCACGTCTATCTTTGGAGATGGTCTCGAGAGTACACTTGGTCTTCCAAGATGGCCATGCTCAGATGAATCACAGCTTCACAGGCTCCCAGTGATCTCAATCTTTCCAAATATCTGGCGTCTGTACTCATCCCTTTAGTTGGCAGCTCAGAACACCACATACAGAACACCATGGACAATAAGGTGAGGGATGTCATCTTGGAGACTGTTGAAACAATGGTTTCTTTTGATGTCACATCACTCTTTACGTGCATTCCTGTTGATGATGCAGTAGAGGTGGTCAGTTTAAGATTAAAATCAGACACCACTCTGAGCAGCAGGACCATGCTTTCCACAGAACAACTGGGTCAACTCTTGAAACTGTGCCTGCAGTCAACCTACTTCACATATGGGGAGCGATATTATCATGATCATGATAATAAGGGTTTTTCGAAAAAACTAAAACCAACAACTCCTGCACTTTGCATTGATGATCACGCCCAGAGTGGGGAAAAGACACAGTGGCAAATCACCTACACCTGAGAAGAACCAAAAAAAGATGAGCGCTCACATGATCATGATCATGTGAGCAGCTGTTCTATTTCGTATTGGCTTTGCCCTTTAAGGCTGTTGCTGGTGGGTTTCATCCCGTCGCGCGAAGCGCAGCATTGAAAACTTTAGTCCACGCCCACGTGCTGTGTGGGCCTCACCCGGTCCGTATAAATTATGGTGAGACCGTGTAATCGGCTCCCATTTTTCTTCAGCAAGCAACCAGCACTGTTTTTTACAAGAACATGATGTCCAGCACCAGCACCATCTGCCTGTGCCCGTTCTGCAAGACCATCTACATGCTGAGCTTCGACCGACACGACATCTGTGAAGGATGCCTGGGTCCCCGCCACGCCGACCTCGCCGACCTCGCCGACCTCGCCGACCTCGCGACCTCGCCTCCTCCTGCCGTCTCTGTGACATCCTCCCTCCTGAGGAGAGGCAGAGGCGAGCAGCCTTGTTCAAGGCTAACATCGAGGAGTGCCTCTCCGCAACGGGGGATGTTTGCTGGATGGGCTGGTGGGCTCGGTTGGAGAGCGACGTCACCGTCTGGTTGTGTCTCCCTGGAGGGACAGGACGCTGGTCCAACCTGGACACTTTTGTTCCGAGTGCTTCCGCCCACTGGATGATGCCTTCGCCTTTTTTTGACGCCTAGTCACGGAGCGAATCGGATGATTCCTCCAGGAAAGGCAACGTCAGCAGCAGCCCTGCTGCTCATTCCCTCTTGGAGAGCATAATGTTGGAACAGGGGGGCCGAGCAGATGCTCACCCACCCCCCAGCCTTTCTGCATCGGCGAACACACCACTCCCAGCCGTCGATGCCCTCCTCTTGGAGCTGCCCTACATAATCCAGGAGGCGACTGACACAAAGGGACTTTCCATCCCTCTCCTCCCCACACCCAGACCGGATGATTTAGTGGGAAGGTTTGGCTCCACCCCAGCTCGCCGCCCTGACCCCATCTGGCCTCGTTTCCCAGCAGTGACGTCCTACTGGAATGAGGCTGCAGCCGGACCTGGTAGGCTGAAGGCACCCATCTCCACCTTCGCTCCCATCACCAGAGTGGAGGGGTTTACTGAACTGAATTTTCCCTCGGTACCCCCCCGGAGCCAATCCTGGCGGAAGCACTCAGAGCAAAAGTGTCCAGGTTGATCCAGTGTCCTGTCCCTCCAGGGAGACACAATCAGACGGTGACGTCGCTCTCCAACCGAGCCCACCAGTGTGCTTTTCAGGCGGCTGCAGCGAACAACAATGTCGCCCTGCTGTCTTACAGCATCTTCAAAAGGCTGGAGGTCACAGACCTGCCTGAAGAGATGAGGTGCTTGCTCTGCAAAGCGTCTGACGTCATCCTCAACCTGTGCACCTCCTCTGCAGTCTGCCTGTCTCGCATCGCCGCCTGGATGACAATGATTCAGAGGTCCACCTGTCTCCGACACTCCCCCTCCTTGCCGGAGAAACTACAGAAAGACCTGCTGTTCGGGGCCAATTTCAAGGCCATGCTTAAAAAGTCAAAGTCGGAGGAGGTGTCGAAGACTGTGCGCCACCTGATGAAGCCACACCCCTCCTCCCGCCCACTGGAGAGATTGTCGTGGCCAGAGGCAGCAGCAGAGACGTTCCACAGCTGCAGCAGCGTCCTCCTGCCCCGCTCCGCCGCCGGCCCCTCCCGCCAGAGAACAGTCCTTCTCATCGCGGCAAACAGCGACTCAGCGTTTCCCCAGAGACTGCCAACAGGCGCCGCCCTGGAACAACCAGTCACAGGGTTCACGGAGGAGAAGATACAAGAAATGACTCCTTGCGGAGGATGTGTGTATGCATAATGATGATATGAGTTTTAAAATAAAATGAAAACATCATTCAGAGAATAAAGTGTCTGATTCCAGCCTGACTGTCGGATCAATTTATCTCATAGCGGCTTCTCTTCACACATTCCCCACACAAATCAAGCCGGGAACCTCAAAACAGGTTTTTAAAAGTCACTGCAGCTCAAGAAATCACACAAAATGCTCGATTGACACAGCAGCTAAAAATGATTTTTTTTAGCAGACCGAGCCCAGAAAAAAACCTCGCTCTCAGCCCAGGTTGTGTTCTGATTTTTCTGACTGCAGCGGGAACAAACGCGTTTCCCCATGGCAACTGCAATCTCCACCCAAATGATGTTGCATTTCTAAGGGCACTCACGCCTCTCCTCAGTGCGTGTCAGCTAACATCAACTCTGATGTGAGCCTGCAGCCTGAGCACAGCACAGAGGCGCTCCCAGAGCCCTTTCGGCGAGGCCTCTCCATGGGTCGCTCGGAGAGCATCTCCAGAGCATATGACGGTGGTAGAGGCCTTAGCTTGGTTAACATCCGTAAAGGACCTGACACAACACAAAAACGCTTACCCGCTCCCAGAGTGTTATGCAGAGTGGCAGCGAGTGTGTTCCCTGGACAGATGGATGGACCCTCTGATCAGCAGAGGTTAAACGCTGCAGTTCACAGCTCAACCCCCACCGTTCAGAGGGATTATAGAGACTGTTCTGTCATCTCCAGAACAGATCTCGTCTCTCCACTCAGAAGTCTAGGAATTACTGATAAAAAACGTAATTTCCACGGTTCCCAACAGAGAGGAAAACACAGGGTTTTACTCACGTTACTTCCTGGTTCCGAAGAGGACCGGAGGAATGAGACCCATTTTGGACTTATCCGTATTCAGCAATTCGATCATGGAGAGATAATTCCACATGCTGACAACCAGACAGCTGTTGGACAACATTCACCAGAATGACTGGTTTACTTCCATAAATCTAAAAGACGCCTATTTTCACATACCAATCATTCCAAAACACAGAAAGTGTCTACGCTTCTCCTTCCATAGGACCCAGTACCAGTACAACAGGCTCCCGTTCGGCTATTCCCTCACCCCACACACGTTTTCGAAATGCGATGAGACGGCTCTGCAGCCGCTACACAGAGCAGGGATGAGAATTTTGTTCTATCTGGACGATCTGTTGCTGCTAACCTGATCCAGGCAGGAAGCAGCTGCATAAACCAAAGCGCTGACGTCACATCTGTTAAACCTGGGTTTCGCCATAAACTGGGCGAAGAATTCGGTTCTCCCGGCCCAGATGATCGTTTATTTGGGAGTGGAAGTAAACTCAGTCACTATGAGGGCCCGTTTATCATAGACAAGAGCCGAAGCTCTAAAGGACCAGCTCCACCGCGTAAAACCCAGCAGAGTAGTAACGGCCGTCTCTATCATGAAACTGTTGGGAACGATGTCGTCAGCTCACGCTGTGGTTCCGCTGGGCTTACTCCACATGAGACGCCTTCAGAGATGGTTCGCTCGCCTGTGCATAGATCCAGTACGTCAGAAGAGACGGATGATCTCTGTGCCTCCTCCATGGGAACCGACCTGAAGCACTGGGGAAACCCTCTCACTATGCCAGAGGGAGTTCCTATCAGCAGACCTCCATCACACGTCTCAGTCTTCACAGACACGTCCCTGTCAGGCTGGGGAGGAACATGCCTGTCTCAAGCGGTGGGGACACTGTGGCCACCTCACACATCAGCTCATACAAACATTTTGGAATGTCTCACAGTTTGGAATGTGATTCAGCATTTTGCTCCCCTGTTGCGGAATCAGCATGTTCTGATTCACACAGACAACAAAGTGACTGCAGCTTACATAAACTGGCAGGGGGGCTTACGCTCAGCCCAACTGTTACGCATTGCAAGGCAGCTGTTGTGTTGGGCACACAAAAACCTGCTCTCCATCAGAGCAGTGTACATCTCCAGAGTCCTGAACAGAGGAGCGGACATAATGTCCAGGGGCGGTCTGCGCCACGAGGACTGGAGTCTCCATCCCATGCTGATTTCTCAGATTTGGAGCAGGTTTGGCAGAGCAGCAGTGGATCTGTTTGCCACACGGGAGAACTCCCAGTGTCAACTATGGTTCTCACTGAGCCCATGGGACGACCCACCATTAGGAGTGGACGCCTTTGCCCACAGCCCTTGGCCTAAAATGCTCCTTTACGTATTCCCTCCAGTCCCTCTAATATCAAGGTTTCTGAACCGAGTCCGGAAGGAAGAACTGTCAGCCATTCTTGTAGCCCTGAGCGCGTGAGCGCCCTGTGGTTCCCAAACCTGCGATGTCTGTTATTGGTTCGACTGCGGAAACTGCCGTGGAGGGACGATGCTGTCCTCCAGGCAGGAGGAGCGATCAGGAGTCACCCAGAAATAGGCCAGCACCTTTGGGTCTAGCCACTGAGCGGATCCACTTAGAGAAGATGGGCCTCTCTCAGGAAATGGTGAGCACAATCCAAGACTCACATGCTGCTTCCACCGTAGCGCTGTACACATCAAAGTGGACAGCTTTTCAGCGCTGGTGCATGGAGAAAGGTGTAGAGGCCATCTTATGTCCACTAGGTGGCGTGCTGTCCTTTCTGCAGCAGCTGATGGACAGAAATATAGCGTTCATCACAATTAAAACATATGCTGCAGCCATTTCCTCCTGTCATGAAGGGTTCGGTGACAGAACAGTTTTTAATCACCCGCTGATGAAACGTTTTTTGAAAGGTGTACAAAGGCACAGATCGGTGTCACGCCCACTAGCTCCACAGTGGGACCTAACGATGGTTCTGCGAGCCCTGATCAAAGCTCCTTTCAAGCCTTTAGATCAGGTTTCACTTAAATTCCTGTCACTTAAAACAGCCCTGCTGTTGGCTTTGACAATTGCAAAGAGAGTGAGTGATTTAGCTGCTGCCCCGTCATGCCAAAGGATTCAAGCTGATGGCAGCTCAGCTGCGCTGAGACCTAATCCAGCTTTTATTCCTAAAAACATCACAAGCTTATTTAAATCGAGAATGATGACGCTGGAGAGGTTTTATCCTCCTCCTCACAAGTCAGAAGAAGAAGCTTCTTTTCATCTCCTCTGTCCTGTGTGTGCGCTGGCATGTTACAAAACACGCACGACCACACTGCGTCAGACTCGGCATCTGTGCATTATAGGGACGTCTCTGCAGGTCGCTCGTTATCCACCCAGTGTCTGTCACACTGGCTGTGTGAGGCCATTTCTGAAGCTTACAGAGCATCAGGATTGGAGCCTCCTGAGAACCTCAGAGCTCATTCCACCAGGGGAATTGCATCTTCGACAGCTTTGCATAATGGTATGACAGTGCAGGATATTTGTACGGTGGCTGCTTGGTCATTGCCTTGTTCATTTATCCGCTTTTATTTGTGTGATTTTTGGACTGTTCCATGGCCCATTCTGTTCTTAGTGTTCTAATAGAATGAATCTTACTGTTTTCATGGAATTTTGTTTAAACTTGCATCTGACTGCATGCAATTACAGTATGAGATATTTATTATCAGTCACAAGTTTTGTGACTGCTGTTCTCTATTGTTACTAATCAGTTCATGACTACTGTTACCAATCAGTTCATTTGATTATTAATCAGTTCTTTCATTATTAATCTGTTCATATTGAAGAGTTACTCTACTCTGTTCACTGTTACACGGTTACAATTGTAACCTCTGTTCTTTCCCCACTCTCGGCAGCAGGACTGCTTTCAGCCTTTCCCTTTTTCCCCCTCAAACTTTTTCTCTCTTGGGCACTCCTGTGCATGGAATGCGTAATTACACAGCGCGCTTCTGTGCATGGTGCGCGTAATTACGCACATAGATGGCTGAGTGATGAAATGTTTTTGTGCAAGCAGGTGCTTCATATTGTGTCTGAACGGACCCAGTGAGGCATAGACTACATCCTGCTTCGCCTTTAACCCACCAGCGACAGCCTTAAAGGGCGAAGTCTATACGAAATAGAACGTTGGTTACGTACTCAACACATATTGAACATTATTATTGATATTGTTTATCTTATTTCTTTATATATTGTATTGTTTATTAACATTTAGGAACTTTTGTGTGAAATATTTTAATCTTTTATCTGTTGCTGCTGTTACACTTGAATTTCCCATCCGTGGGACAATAAGGGCTGTTTCTACTGTAACCCCAGATTCTGTGAGTTTAGGCTTAGTCCTTTAAGCTCTGGGCCTCACTGGTTCCTAAATGGCTGATGAAAAAAGCTATTTGGGAGCCGATTACCCGGTCTCGGACTGGGTGAGGCCCACACAGCAGGTGGGCGTGGACTAAAATTTTCAGTGCTGTGCTTCGCGCGACGGGATGAAACCCACCAGCGACAGCCTTAAAGGGATACGCCGATACTCAGAGAATCTGGGGTTACAGTACGTAACCAACTGTTTTGGTTGTCAGCAACAAAACTGGTTGATCCACTCTGAGAAGGTGCTATTTATAAGACTGAGCTGAATACAGCACCTCAGACTAAGGAATTATTTCGGATGAAAGACTAAACGTTTCTGCATTTTTTTGTTGTTGTTGTTTTGCTTTGTTTTGTTTTTTTGAATGTCCAGAGGACCAGATTTAACTTTTTTAGATTTGTCTTGTGGAGCTGCCATGTTGGTGCTTCAGCCAATAAAAATCCAGCTGAAAGGACCACTTATAAGAGACTGTGTGCATCTTGCATGCGCTAATTGCACTTTGCTTGTCAACTGAATCTTTTTTGGTCAGAAGGAATAGGTCAGATCCAATGGTGCAATTCAGACTGTTTATTGATGAGGAAATAGTAGCAGGTACATGGGAGATAAGGGTACAGATGCTGATGTGGATGAGTATCTACGTGAATATTTGTGTGCGTTTGTGTGTGGTTATCTGAAACAGAAAGAAACAATAAAAAATGTATATTAATAACCATCTAGTTAAACTAAAGTCGCACATGGATGCAGTATGAAAATTGGCCTGCAGTACCACAAAAAGTCCCCTAGAGGGCAGTATAACACTACACATGAATTATCAATGTGCAATAACGTGCACTCGACAAGAAATGTCAGAAAAGTGAAATGAATGGTAAATTTAACATTTACTATGATAATCACAACATATTCACTAAAATATAATGCAGAACTTGAGATGCTATCGTAAATAAGCTCTTGCGGTAACAGTAGCAGTAGACCGCAGTGTGTCTGTGGCTCTGGTCTTCCCTGTATTACCATCGTGTCCTCTGGGGATGGGTCTGTGTGTCCCCACATCCACTATTAAACATTTTTTATGGAGAAACCTTATAGTGACAAGCATGCTCACACTGGTGTTTAGATCCAGGTTTTATCAGATACACACTTAATTGGGTTGTGGTGGCCATCTTGTATTACCATGTACTGTATAAAATACTTTCTAATGATGTTATAAGTATCATTATATATGTTGTTTGTTGTTGTGGTTTCTCGGTTTTGTCTTGTTTTTTTTCTCTTTCCGCAGGTCTAGAGTCAGACTTCAATGATGTTGATTTGTGTTCTCTTTATACCTCTCGCTCTCTCTCTCCTCTATTCCTATCTTCTTCTCTAACTTTTAACCCTTCTCTCACTTTTCTGCTTTGTTTCCTTCTTTGTTTTTTCATCCCCATGTCCGTTACATCTGAAACAAACCCAAAGCAAATTCTAATAAAGTTTTATTTATATATCAAGTGGAGCATTAAGGCCAGCCATAATGCTCTGCTTGTGAAAGTAAATCTGTTGGGCATCACCTTGACACTCAGACAATAATTCTGTATAGTTAATAATAATAATAATTCACAATGCTGAACAGGACAAGGGAAAAAAAAAAAGAAAGAAATGTCAGAAGAGTGAAATGAATGGTAAATTTCACATTTACTATAATAATCATAACATATTCGCTAAAATATAATACAGAACTTGAGATGTTATTGTAAATAAGCCCTTGCGGTAACAGTAGTTGGATGAACACGAGGATAATGTACTACCTGGGCTAATAACTGATGTAAACACAAATTTTAGGCAGGAAAAAAAAATACATCATAAAAAACGCACATATCACTCATACACACATAATTAGTAAAGGATTGGCAGTGGGTGGCAATTCTTTGCTCTGTGGAAGCTGTTCTCACGGCGCTGAGCACACCAAAGCACAGAAAGTATCATCTTAGGTGCATGTCCACTGTGAGAGACATAATCTAAAAAAAATAAAAATCCGGAAATCACAATGTATGATTTTTTAAATAATTTATTGGTGTTACTGCTGCAAATAAGTATTTGAACACCTGCCAATCAGCAACAGTTCTGGCCCTCAAAGACCTGTTAGTCCTCCTCTATAACGTCCACCTCCACTCCACTTATTATTCTAAATTACAAGCACCTGTTTGAGGTCGTTAGCTGCATAAAGACACCTGTCCACCCCACACAATCAGTAAGACTCCAACTACTAACATGGCTAAGAACAAAGA
>NC_056502.1:53496938-53530138 GCF_014905685.2 Nematolebias whitei
CGATTAAGCTGTTATTGTAATCAATCTGCCAATTAATGTAAATGTGTAATGTTGTTTTAAATCGTTTTAATAAACGACCCACTGTTGTTGGTGAGTCAGAAATTAAAACACGTTTCCGTCCACATTTAATCATTCAATGCACGATAGTACTCAGTCAAGAAAAATGAAAGAATCCGTTTAAATTATGAATAATATCTGACAGGTATATGTTCATTACAGTAGTTTCTTTTTTCTTTTGATAAATGCAAATGCTTATTGTCAATTACCCTGTGACGTGTGCTGATAACCACTTGACCAGGTCACCCTTGTGAAAGAGATATCGATCTCAACGGGCTCTACCTGGTAAAATAAAGGTGATTGATTGATTGATTGATTGATGATTGATGTGTGCTGAGCCCTCTCCTGTTCACTCTGCTCACTTATGATTGTGCAGTTACCCATCCAGGCTGTCACATTGTAAAGTTTGCAGATTATACAGCAGTGGTGGGATGTATCACAACCAACCCCCCCACTGAATATAAGGGTGCATTCACACCAGCCCTGTTTAGTCCGCTTTAATCGAACTCTAGCTTGTTTTCCTAGAAAGTCCGGTTTGTTTGGGAGGTGTGAACGCGCCATCGAACTCTTTCATGGAACAAAAAGGCGAACTCTAGCCCAGGCTAAAACCTAGGTCTCGGTCCAGTTGAAGAGAACTCCAGCGCGGTTCGAGTACAGTGTGAATGTAAACAGACCAAGCCCCGCACCACAAGCAAGAAGTGGAGTACAGCGCAGGGCAAACAAACACGCAGTTCTCTTACATTATATGGAGCCGTCAGCTGCCTTGTGTGAAAAACAATTTTCTCCATGGTCTTCTGCCTCATCTTCTGCTCATGCTGAGTCCATTGTTGAAAAATGACAAAATATAACTCCTAAAACTGCTAAAACTTGATGCCACTCTGTTTTTGTTTTTATTTCCAGAAGAAGAAGTTTCTTCAGATGTTTCTGTGTTGTTTCTTTCAGTAGATCTTGGTGTAGCACCCCCACAGGCGAGCAGTGGAATAGGTTGGTTCAACAGGTTGGCTCGACTGCACAGTGCAGTGTGAATGCAAACGCACCAGCTCAAATGTAAACAAAATGTCATGAATATTGGTCCCAACCGAACCGAGTCTACCGGACTATCAGGTGTGAATGCACCCTAAGAGGATCTGCGGTGGAAGTGGTCTCCAACTACAAGTACTTGGGTGTACACCTGAATGACAACCTTAGCTGGGGCAACAACAACACCAGCCTGATCAAGAAAGCTCATCAGAGAATCTACTTCCTCAGGCGGCTGAGACGAGCTGGTCTGAGAAGCTCAGTCCTCACCTCCTTCTACAGGTGTGCAGTGGAGAGCATCCTGTGCTCCAGCATCAACGTGGCTTCACAGCTGCAGAAAGAAAAGCTTTGCAGAGAATGGTGAAGGCTGCACAGAAGTCTGTTGGAGTCAGTCTCCCCACCATCACAGACATCTACACCTCTAGATGTAAGAAGAGGGCCACCTGCATGATGAAGGACCCCACTCACGCAACACACACATTTTTTTGTCCTGCTCGCCTCAGGAAGGAGGTTGAGGAGCGTTAAGTGTAGAACCACTACACTGAGGAACAGCTTCTACCCTAAGGCTGTTAGACTCATTAATCTCTACCCAGGATAATCACTGTGAATAGCCTCTCAAACCATTGTTCCTCTCTATCAAGGATGTGAACATCTTCATCCCTGAACATCCTGGATAGAGAGGAATGATGGTTTGAGATAGGAGTAAAGGAGGCCATTTTTGTGAAAAGAAACCATCCATCATTAAACAGGGGTGGAGGCCTCTGTGTTCAACTGTCCCCCTCTTACAAGGCTGTTATTGCTAGTATCACTCAGCCCCCTGTGAATAACAAGTGGTCATCAGTGTGCTAATGATACATCATTAGGCTGATGGTCCTCCTTGATCATTTGAGCAGCTGGTTTTGTCTGTCAGCAGCTAACTGGTTGATCCACTACGAGAAGGTGCTGTTTATAAGACTGAGCTGAATACAGCACCTCCGACTGAAGAAGTCTTTCGGATGAAAGACGAAAAGTTTCTACAATTTATTAGGCCCGAGCAGCAAAGTGCTGCGAAAGCCTATTGTAAATCGCTCTGTTCAGGCCCGAGCGGCAATTTTTTCCACCAAACGAACTGACATTTTGGGGGCCTTAGCATATCCCAAAAGTCACCAAATTTGACGGACACATCAGGACTGGTGAAAGATTACGTATTTTAAGGGCGTGGCAAAAATCGCAACAGAATCGGATCAAGAGCGCCACCTAGAAATGTTCAAAATACCCTCCGCATTAACCTTAGTTTGTCATAGAAACATGAAATTTGGTACGTTTGTCCAATTCCCCAAGATGCACAGAAAACCCTTTGGCATCGACGTTGTATGATAAACAGGAAGGCAGCCATTTTGGAATGCCGGCCCAATTTTCACACCTTTTGGGCGGTTTACAACCTCCGCATTTGAACAAAACTCCTCCTAGGGATTTCGCTCAAACAGTTTCAAACTTGGCCATTTGAGTCAAAAGGCATGGGGGACGCAAAGTTATCTAAACAGTTCGTTTCAGAGCATGCTGAAGGGGCGGGGCCAGACCTCAAAATTTGACATCTCACCATGAAAAACGAAACGCTAATAGCTTCTACACGAAAACTGTCTGAGACATGAAAACCTTAAGTGATTGATCCACACCCGGTCACCTGCAAGATTGAATGGTCAAATTATGATATCACTTAATCCATGCCCCCTGACAACAGGAAGTATAAAGTTTTATGTTAAACGATCTCTATCTGACCCCTGTTACCTGATCAGCATGATATTGTGTCCAGTGACCGAAGACATGTAGGTGTAACTTGCTTTCCAACACTGACAGTTTTGCATGGAGCATGCGGGCAGCGCGGCATGGTGACGTTAGACGTAGTGCCGGTAAAATATCATCCGAGCTAGGCCAGATTTTTGGTACATTATTAGTGAGCACTTAGACACACTGGTATTGTTGTTTAACTTTTGACTCAAGTGCGCCTCCTATATTATTCCAACAGTTATATCTCCGTGAAATATCATCCAATATGTACCAGATTTTATGTGCGTGATCAGTGAGCACTTATAGACACATTGATATTGTTCTTTAACATTGGACTCAAGTGTGCCCCCTACATTATTCCAACAGTTATATGTCAGTGATACATCATCCAATCTGAACCTGAGTTTTTGTGCTTCATCAGTGAGCACTTGTACACACTGTGGTTTTGTTTATTCATGACATCACTTAAGCCCCACCTACTCAGAGAAAAAACAGTTGATTATTGGATGACACTTCCACCTTTGTACTGTGTAATATATTAGACTGAAACTTTGTTCGCTAACTGTTGATTACCACACATGAAATGTTGAAAAGCATAAAGGAAGTGCTTGTCAAACATTCACCACAAAACAGGAAGTCACCATTACTCATGTCTGGAAGGTCAGATTTCGCCTTTACTTGTAAGACCTGCAGCTGGACAAGTAACGACATGGACGGAAGGTGATGTCGAAGATTTGGGATATGCGCCCAGTGGTGAACGCATAAGGGATTGGCATGAGAGAGTTCGCGATGGCGACTGGGTGGACTAGCTGGAGCTCCCGCGGTCGCCTTAAGGCCGGAGCGATGCTTTGCTGCGAGGGCCTCCAATCCTGCTTGCAGCTTTAATATTATATTATTATTTTTAGCGCATGTCTTAGATCCTTGTATACTGTTTCTTTATTTATAGTTTATATTTTTGCTATTTTTGGGTGTAACTATGACCTTGAGTGCACAATTTCTTTCCACCTTCATGTACCGCATGTGATGTGAAACACTTTTTTTTTTCATTTACCCTTAATTTATACAGGTAGTCTCATTGAGCCACAATAACTCATTTTCAAGAGAGACCTGTTTAGGGAGCAGATGGGGGTTAAGGGTGTTGCTCATGGACACAGAATGGGGCGAATGAGGGTGGGGCAGGTGTGGGTGCTTCACCTACCCCACCCACATTTTTGATGTTGTCGGTACCGGGGCTTGAACCGGCGATCTTCCGATCACAGGCCCATCTTCACTAACCTCTGTACCACCACTCTCCCAATGAAGTCAATACAGTCACCTTGAACCTTGAAACTCTTTGGAGTCATCTGTCAACCTAACATACATGTTGTTGGTTTGTGGGAAGAAAGCCATGCATACACTGGAAACAAATGCCAACTGCACACAGAAATTCTGGGAAACAAACCTGTGACCTTCTTGCTGTGAGGCAACAACTCTAATCACTCCACTGCTGTGCCACCTGTGAATGCATCTCATGTAAAAGCACTGTGAGTCAGCAATAAGACTTGACAAACTGTATAAATACATTATTTTCCATTTCATTTTACTAACCATTCAGTGCTTCCAAATGTTTTAAGAATATTTTCAAAATGTCATTTCTAATTTCAAACTGAATTAAAGCTGCAAGCAGCATTGAAGGCCCTCGCAGCAAAGCGCCGCTCTGGCCTTACGGCGACCGCGGGGCTCCAGCGACTACGCCCGGTTGCTATCACGAACGCTCACACTCGCATCACGCGCCCTTTGACTGGAGTGCGCATTCGCTGAACTTTTGACATCAGTCGTGACCGTGGGCGCTCCAGCAATGCCTTCCAGTCGCAGTCACGAAAGCTCTCATACCATTCCCGCACGTGTCCACCAGGGGGCGCATATGCCTAAACTTTGCAATCGCTATCCGCCCATATCAGTATGAGAGGGTGTGCACTTGAGTCATATGTAAAACCACAACATCAATGTGTTTAGACATGACCACGGATTATGCACCAAAAATATGGTTCAGATCAGATAATAATTCACTGAGATATAACTGTTGGAATATCGTAGGGGGCGCACTTGAGTCAAATGTTAAAGAACAATACCAATGTGTCTAAGTGCTCACTGATCATGTACAATAAATCTGGTCCAGATCAGATGATGTATCACTGAGATATAACAGTTTGAATAATGTAGGGGGCGCACTAGAATCAAAAACTAAAAAAACAATACATAAGTGCCATAAGTGCTGAGTAATGAGGCACCAAAAATCTGGTTCAGATCAGATGTTGTATCACTGAGATATAACAGTTTGAATAATCTAAGGGGCGTACTTGAGTCAAATATTAAACAACAATGTTAATGTGTCAGGAAATGCTCACAGATGACACAACAAATATATGGTGCAGATCGGATGATGTATCATTGAGATATAACTGTTAGAATGATTTAGTGGGTGTTCTAGAGTCAAAAGTAAAAAAAAACAATACAATTATGTCCATAAGTGCTTACTAATGAAGCACCAAAAATATGGTGCAGATCGGATGATGTATCACTGAGATATAACAGTGTGAATAATGTAGGGGGCGCACTTGAGCCAAAAGTTAAAAAACAATACAAATGTGTCCATAAGTGCTTACTAATGATGCACCAAAAATCTGGTGCAGATCGGATGATATATCACTGAAATATAACAGTGTGAATAATGTAGGGTTCGCACTTGAGTCAAAAGGAAAACAACAAAACCATTGTGTGTATAAGTGCTCACTAATCACGCACCAAAAATCTGGTCCAGATCAGACAATATATCACTGAGATATTACAGTTTGAATAATGTAGGGGGCGCACTTGAGTCAAATATTAAACAGCAATACCACTGTGCCCATAAGTGCTCACTAATCAAGCATCCAAAATCTGGTGCTGATCAGATGTAATGTCTCTGAGATATAACAGTTTAAAAAATCTAGGGGGCGCACTTGAGTCAAATATTAAACAACATTATCAATGTGTGTATAAGTGCTCACTCATGCCTCACCAAAAATCTGGTGCAGATTAGATGATATCTGAGATTTAACAGTTTGAATAAGGTAGGGGGCGCACTTGAGTCAAATATTAAACAACAATACCAATGTGTCAAGAAATACTGACAGATGACGCACCAAAAATCTGTTACAGATCGGATGATGTATCATTGAGATATAACTGTTGGAATAATGTAGGGGGCGCACTTGAGTCAAAAGTTGAAAAACAATATAAATGTGTCCATAAGGGCTCACTAATGACGCACCAAAAATCTGGTTCTGATCGGATGTTGTATCACTGAGATATAACTGTAGGAATAATGTAGGTGGCGCTGTTGAGGCTATTAGCCACTTATCATGGATACCTGTTCAAGGTGTGGATAAAGGTCGATCATAGTGATTTTGGTACACCTCAGCTCAAATCTGTGCAATTTAGAGCCAAACAACTTGCAACGGTGTCACTTCTTGATTCGCAACGCCGCCACGCCCACATATTCCAGCAAAAACTGTTTGCACTTTTTTTTTATCTATAAAAAAAAAAAAACGGTTTGCACTTTAAATGAAGTCAGACCATCTCATCTGTCTTCTAACACAGGATCATCATGATTAGGTCAATGGTGTCAAATAGGGAGTATTCCAATAAAAAAAAAACTTCCTGTTCCAAGGGGCGGGGCTTTGATTACGTCAAAATATGACCAAAGTGGATCGTCGGGCATCCTACAGGGATGAGTCATGCCAAGTTCTGTGCTTTTCGGTCCTTCAATGTGAAAGTTATAGTGTTTTAAAAATTTATGGCGTGAAGAGCAACTTTGAGGCCTGGCCACGGCCCTTTAACATAAATGAGAATGAAAGCTTTTGCTAACTTTTATTCCCCAATGTGTTAAGGGCACATTAATCAAGTTTGAAGGCAATCACTCAAAATGCCTAATAGGAGTTTTTTTTAAATGCGCCATTAGAAACGCACAAAATTGAACCTTTGACCCAAAATGGCAGACTTCCTGTTGAGTTTGGAACAGGGTTCCAAGAGACTTTTTCATAGGTCCTAAGAAGATACAGATGTTCACCAAGTTTCAGAATTATCGGGTAAAAAATGGCCTGGGGCTGACGTTTAAAAAAATTCTAGGGGGTGCTATGGAGGCTATTGGCAAAATTATCATGACTTCCTGATCAAGGGGTGGGTAATGATCGATCAGAGTGATTTTGATGAACCTCGGATCAAATCTGTGGAATTTAGAGCCAAACGTATTTTAACGGCGTCACTTCTGAATTCGCCACGCCACCACGCCCACATCCTCCAGCAAAAACGTTTTGCGCTTTAAAGCAAGTCAGACCAACTTGTTATCTGTCTTCTAACACAGGATCATCCTGATTGGGTCTAGAGTGTCAGAGAGAGAGCATTCCAAGCAAAAAAAGTGACTTCCTGTTCTGAGGGGGCGGGGCTTTGATGATGTCAATATTTGACCACAGAGTATCGTCGGGCATCGGACAGGGATGAGTCTTGCCAAGTTTTGAATGTTTTGTTCTGTCAATGTGAAAGTTATAGCGTTTGGAAATTTATGGCATGAGGCCTAACTTTGAGGCCTGGCCACGCCCCTTTAACATATATGAAAACGCAATTTTTTTATCACATTTACTCCCCAATGTCTTAAGGGCATGTCCACCAAGTTTGAAGGCAATATCTCAAAATGCCTAGGAGGAGTTTGTTCAAATTTGCCATTAAAAACGCCCAAAAATGACCCTTTGACCTAAAATGGCAGACTTCCTGTTGAGTTTGGACCAGGGCTCCAAGAGACTTTTTCATAGGTCTTGAGAAGATACACATGTTCACTGAGTTTCAGAATTATAGGGTAAAAAATGGCCTGGGGCTGAAGTTTTAAAATATTCTAGGTGGCGCTATGGAGGCTATTGGCCAATTATCATGGCTTCCTGTTCAAGGGGTGGCCATTGATCGATCATAGTGATTTTGGTGAACATCGGATCAAATCTGTGGAATTTAGAACCAAACGTATTGCAACGGCGTAACTTCTGAATTCGCCACGCCACCACGCCCACATCCTCCAGCAAAAACGTTTTGCGTTTTAAAGCAAGTCAGACCAACTTGTTATCTGTCTTCTAACATAGGATCATCCTGATTGGGTGAAGGGTGTCAGATAGGGAGCCTTCCAAGCAAAAAAGGGACTTCCTGTTCTGAGGGAGCGGGGCTTTGATGACGTCAGACTATGACCACAGAGGATCGTCGGGCATCGGACAGGGATGACTCAAGCTAAGTTTGGTGCATTTTGGTCTTTCAATGTGAAAGTTATAAAGTTTAGAAATTTATGGCGTGAAGCTCAACTTTGAGGCCTGGCCACGCCCCTTTAGCATTTATGAAAACGCAATGTTTTAAAATTACGTTTACTCCCCAATGTCTTAAGGGCATGTCCACCAAGTTTGAAGGCAATATCTCAAAATGCCTAGAAGTATTTCGTAAAAATTTGCAATGTTTGAAAAGTGAAAAAAGCCCAAACATGACCCTTTGACCCAAAATGACCGACTTTCTGTTGGGTTTAGGGCATACCTCCAAGATACTTTTTTTTCTTGATTCAGGGGGTTCTACCTATCTACCAAATTTCAGCTCTCCACGACTTACCAGTTCTCCTATCTCAAGTTAGGTGGCGTTGCTGAGCAGTTTGGCCACGCCCACTTTTGGTTCCATTAAAATACAAAAAATTTTACATGGGGGACAAGTTTTGGTAAAGTTTGGTGAGTTTTGGGATATGTTAAGGCCTCCAAATTAACCCTTCTTTAGGGAGGAGAATAACAAAAAAATAAAAATAAATAAACAGCACAATTACAATAGGCCTTCGCAGCGCTTAGCTGCTCGGGCCTAATTAAAGCTGCAAGCAGCATTGGAGGCCCTCGCAGCAAAGCGCTGCTCCGGCCTTACGACGACCACGTGAGCTCCAGCTAGTCCACCCAGTCGCCATTGCAAACTCTCTTGTGCCAATCCCGCACGCGTTCATCACGGGGCGCATTTCCCGAATCTTCTACATCACCTTCCGTCCATGTCATTACTTGTCCAGCTGCAGGTCTTACAAGTATAATCGAAATCTGACCTTCCAGACAGGAGTTATTGTGACTTCCTGTTTTGTGGCGAATCTTTGACAAACACTTCCTTTATGCTTTTCAACATGTCGTGTGGTAATCAACAGTTAGTGAACAACGTTTCAGTCTAATACCTTACACAGTGCAAAGCTGGAAGTGTCATCCAATAATCAATAGTTTTTTCTCTGAGTAGGTGGGGCTTAAGTGATGTCATGAATCAACAATACCAATGTGTCTACAAGTGCTCAATGATGAAGCACAAAAACTCAGGTTCAGATTGGATGATGTATCACTGAGATATAACTGTTGGAATAATTTAGGGGGAACACTAGAGTCCAATGTTAAAGAACAATATCAATGTGTCTATAAGTGCTCACTGATCACGGCATATAAATTCTGGTACATATTGGATGATATTTCACAGAGATATAACTGTTAGAATAATCTAGAGGTCACACTTGAGTCAAAAGTTATACAACAACACCTGTGTGTGTAGACGTGCTCACTAATGACGTACCAAAAATCTTGCCTAGCTCGTATGATATTTCACTGGGATATAACTCTTGGAATAATCTTGGGGGTGCACTTGAGTCATATGTTAAACCACAATATCATTGTGTCTAGGCTTGGTCACTGATTATGCACAAAAATTCTGGTTCAGATTGGATGATGTATCACTGATATATAACTATTGGAATAATGTAGGGGTGCACTTAAATCAAATGTTAAAGAACAAGATAAACGTGTCTATATGTGCTCACTGATCACGCACATCAAATCTGGTACAAATTGGATGATATTTCATTTGGATATAACTGTTAGAATAATGTAGGTGGCACACTGGAGTCAAAAGTTAAACAATACCAGTGTGTCTAGAAGTGCTCACTAATTACGTACCCCAAATCTTGCGTAGATCGGATGATAAAACACTGAGATATAACTGATTAAATAATCTAGGGGGTGCACTTGAGTAATATGTTAAACCACAATATCAATGTGTCTAGACCTGCTCACTGATTATGCATAAAAAATCTGGTTCCGATCGAATGATGTATCACTGAGATATAACTGTATGCATAATGTAGGGGGCGCAGTTGAGTCAAATGTTAAAGAACAATACCAATGTGTCTAGAAGTGTTCACTAATGGCGCACCCAAAATCTGGTTCAGATCAGATGATATATTACTGATACCTTTTGGAATAATGTAGGGTGCGCACTTGAGTCAAATATTAAATAACAACACAAATGTATATAGAAGTGCTCACAGATTACGCACCAAAAATCTGGTGCGGATAGGATCGTGTATCATTGAGATAATTGTAGGAATAATGTAGGGGGTGCAATAGAGTCATGTTAAACCTGTCATGATTTATGTTTTCTGGACTGTTCATGTCATGTTTCCTTTTTTTTCAGAGTCAGAGTTTCTTTATTGTCATTCGCACCTCATGTGGTACATGTGGTGGAGCGAAATTATGTACACAGGGTCCCAGTTACATCCAACAATAAAATGTATAAGAAAAACAGTAATAACATCTAAGATATGAACTAAGAAAAACATCAACTAAATATACACTAAGCACTCATAACATAAAAACATTGAACAACAGCACAAACATGAACATGAGTCTGTGTGAGCAGATGAGCACGCATGAACACATCAACATTGAAACAGATCAGCAGCAACATGAAACAGATCAGCAGCAACATGAAACAGATCAGCAGCAACATGAAACAGATCAGCAGCAACATGATGTGATTTTTCACAGTGATTATTCTGGTTAGAGATTCATGAGTCTAACAGCCTCAGGGTAGAAGCTATTCCTCAGTCTAGTGCTTCTACACTTAATGCTCCTCAACCTCCTTCCTGAGGGGAGTGGGGCAAAAAGTGTGTGTGCTGGGTGAGTGGGGTCCTTCATGATGCAGGTGGCCCTCTTCCTGCATCTGGAGGTGTAGATGTCTGTGATGGTGGGGAGGCTGACTCCGACAGACTTCTGTGCAGCCTTCACCCCTCTCTGCAAAGCTTTTCTTTCCGCAGCTGTGCAGTCTCCATGCCACACATTGATGCTGGAGCACAGGATGCTCTCCACTGCACACCTGTAGAAGGAGGTGAGGACTGAGCTTCCCAGACCAGCTCGCCTCAGCCGTCTGAGGAAGTAGAGTCTCTGATGAGCTTTCTTGATCAGGCTGGTGGTGTTGTTGCTCCAGCTGAGGTTGTCATTCATGTGTACACCCAAGTACTTGTAGCTGGAGACCACTTCCACCACAGATCCTCTTATGTTCAGGGGGGTGTAGGTGTTTTTGTTCCTTCTGAAGTCCACAATCATCTCCTTTGTCTTCTTCACATTGATGTGAAGGTTATTCTCTTTGCACCAGCTCTCCAGGTGTTCCACCTCTTGCCTGTAGCTGGACTCATCATTGTTTGTGATGTATCCCACCACCGCTGTATCGTCTGCAAACTTTACAATGTGACAGCCTGGATGGGTAGCTGCACAATCATACGTGAGCAGAGTAAACAGGAGGGGGCTCAACACACATCCCTGAGGAGAGCCAGTGCTGAGGGTTGTGGTGGAGGAGGAGAAGTTGTGGATCCTCACTAACTGTGGTCTGTTTGTTAAGAAGTCTAGTACCCAGTTGCAAATGGAGGGGTTTAGTCCTAGTGTGGATAGTTTGTCCATCAGGGTTTGGGGGATCATGGTGTTGAAGGCAGATGTGAAGTCCACAAAGAGCATACGGATGTAAGAGTTTTTCTGCTCCAGGTGGTTGAGCGCAGTGTGGACCACAGAGGAGATGGCATCCTCTGTTGATCGGTTCTCGCTGTATGCATACTGATGAGGGTCCTCGTTGATGTTGATGGTTGTTTTGATGTGAGTCATGACCAGTTTTTCGAAGCATTTAGCAACTATCGGGGTGAAGACCACTGGCCGATAGTCATTCAGACCAGTCACTGTAGAGCTTTTTGGGACTGGGATGATGGTGACAGTCTTCAGGCAGGTGGGAACTGTCTCCAGGGTAAGTGAGGTGTTAAAGATGTCTGCCAGCACCTCGCAGAGCTGATCAGCACATTCCTTCAACACTTTTCCGGGGATGTTGTCTGGGCCAGTTGCTTTGTGCGGATTAATCCTCCTGAAGGTACTCCTTACTTCGGCTGAGGTCATGCTGAGATGCTCTTCATCCGGTGGTGAGGTGAGTCTGGTGCTGGGTGGTCTGTTAGGGTCTTCAAAGCGTGCATAGAACTTGTTGAGGGCATCAGGCAGAGATGGGTCTTTGGGGCATTGTTCGCTCCTTCCTTTATAATCTGTTATGCACTTAATGCCCCTCCACATGCTCCGAGGGTCTTGTGAGATGAATTGACCCTCGATCCTCTGTGCATATATGGCTTTGGCCCTCTTAATACCAGCAACCAGCTCTTTTCTTGTCTTACTCAGCTCCTCTGAGTTTCCAGACCTGAAGGCAATGTTCCTGGCTTCCAGCAGGGTACGCAGCTCTGCATTCAGCCAAGGTTTTCTGTTTGGATAGCTTTTAACATTTCTGATAGTGGAGATTGTGTCAGTACATGTACTAATGTAACCCAGAACTGAGGATGTGTATTGGTCAAGATCAAGCGAACCTCCATTTTCAGCAGCTTCTCTGAAAACCTGCCAATCTGTTCGGTCAAAACAATCTCTCAGTATGGGGCCACTGTCCTGGATCCAGCATTTAACTTTCTTTTGTACCGGTCTGGAGCGTCTCAGCGGGGGCATGTAAGCAGGAGCCAGGAAGATTGAGATGTGGTCTGACAGTCCTAGGTGGGGGCGGGGTTCGGCTTTGTATGCATATTTTACGTTTGTGTAAACACGGTCCAGCGTCTTGTCTCCACGTGTCGGAATTGTCACATGTTGATGAAATCTTGGGAGACAGTCCTTTAGATTCACGTGGTTAAAGTCTCCGGCTACCACGTAAAGAGCCTCGGGGTGTTTGCTCTGCAGCGAGCTGATGATATCATGAAGCTCCTGCAGTGATTCATTAGCATTAGAGTCCGGAGGAATGTAAACAACTGTGATAAAAGTCACCGTGAACTCGCGGGGTAGATAATGTGGCCGGCATTTCACAGTTATTTGCTCCAAAACCTTCGAGCATGAGTTATTTACAACAGTACAGTTCGTGCACCAACTTTTACTCACGTAAATGCACACTCCGCCTCCCCGTGATTTCCCTGTTAGCTTGCTGTAGCAGTCCGCTCGAAAAAAAAGTCTGTCATCCAGCTGGAAGACTGTATCCGGCGTTTCGCTTGTAATCCATGTTTCCGTGAGGCAAAGCACCGCACACTTCTTCATCTCTTCTGAGGCGCCCGCTCTCAGACGAAGTAAATCTACCTTGTTGTCCAACGAGCGGACATTCGACAGAAAGAGAGACGGCATGGGGAGTTTACCGGCTTTAGCGTTAGCTCGTAGCCTCAGCATAACCCCCACCCGGCATCCTCTCCTCTTAAGCCGGGAGCAGCGCTTCCTCTTCTGCCCGCTGGAACGCCTCTGCTGCAGCTTCCAGGTAGATGACTTTAAGATCTGCATTCTGCCGAGCGTAGTTTTTAGTTTGTTGCTGATTTCTGCTATATTTCGTGGCAAATCCGCTCCTATTCTCATCAGTTCGGTTCGGCTATAGTTCACACGCATAAATCGCGCGGAGTCAGGCACAGAGTCAATATCAAAACTTCTAAAAACTGGGATACTACCGGAAGCCTGTGAAGCTGCAACTGCTCTGAGCGCGGCCATCTTGGCACTTTTGTTGCTCTCCCTCAACTCCCATCACTTAACACAGCTCACATGTGTCTGCCTAATTATCTCAAGCTGTTTAAAAGCCTCTCTCATCCACTGCACCAGTGCCAGATTATCTGAAGCTTTCAGCCAAAGAGATCCAGCCTTTTCAAGCCAAACCAAGCTCTTTAAAGAACATGACCCATTTCCACCTTTCTGAACCCCTGTTTATGCCTGATCCATGTCCAACGTTTGCTCTCTGATCTCAAGGTTTTGACCCCCGCCTGGCTTTTTACTTTGCCCTTCCTGCTCCTCTGCCTGACAAGTTGTTGCTCTCGGATCTTGTGGTTTGACCCCTGCCTGGCCCTCTGGATTCTGCTCAGCCTGCCGATTTCTCTAACCTGTTTGTTCTGTGAAGACCTCATCATCTATCTGGACCATTTGCTTGGACCGTGCTCTTCCTGGGATGTCCTAATCCTTGACAGGTTGGTCTAATCTTTCTGAGCTAAAATTGACCTGCCTTGCCCCTGTCACTCACCTGCCTCTCTCTGCTTCAGATCTGCAAATCAGTCCCTGAAGTCCAGTGTCCAGAGCTGCAGTCTTCATTTAAAATAAAGCCTGTAAATGCTTTTTTGTGTGTTGGTAGCATTTCTGGGTCCTTAGTTTACTTAATCATTACAAAACCACAATATCAATGTGTCTAAAAGTCCTCAGTGATGGTACACAATAAATCTGGTGCAGATCGTATGTTGTATATGCTGTAACTGTAGGAATAATGTAGGTGGCGCTGTGGAGGCTATTGGCCACTTATCTCGGATTCCTGTTCAAGCGGCGGATAATGATCGATCATAGTGATTTTAGTGCACCTCGGCTGAAATCTGTGCAATTTAGAGCCAAACATATTGCAACGACGTCACTTCTTAATTTGCCACACCGCCACGCCCACATCCTCACGCAAAAACGATTTGCGCTTTAAATCAAGTCAAACCATATTATCTGTCTTCTAACATAGGAACATCCTGATTAGGTCAATGGTGTCAAAGAGGGAGCATTCCAAATTAAAAAATAGACTTCCTGTTATGAGGGGCTGTGGCGTTGATGACATCAAAATATGACCACAGTGGATCGTCGGGTATCCAACAGGGATGAGTCATGCCAAGATTTTTGCATTTCGGTCTTTCAATGTGAAAGTTATAGCCTTTGTAAATTTATGGCGTGAAACGCAAATTTGAGGCCTGGCCACGCCCCTTTAACATAAACGAAACCTTAATTTTTTGATAACTTTTACTCCCCAATGTCTTAAGGGCATATTAACCAAGTCTGAAGCCAGTCACTCAAAATCCCTACGAGGAGTTTGTTAAAATTCACCATTATAAATGGCCAATAATGACCCTTTGACCCAAAATGGCCGACTTCCTGTTGAGTTTAAACCAGGGCTCCAAGAGACTTTTTCATTGGTCCTGAGAAGATACAGATGTTTGCCGAGTTTCAGAATTATAGGTCAAAAAATGGCTTGGGGCTGAGGTTTTAAAATGTTCTAGGGGGCGCTATGGAGGCTATTGGGCAATTATCATGGATTCCTGTTCAAGGGGTGGATAATGATTGATCATACTGATGCTGGTGAACCTGGGTTCAAAACTGTGGAATTTAGAGCCAAATGTATGTCGACGGCGTTACGTCTTGCTTCGCCCCGTGGCGACGCCCACATGCTCCACCCCAAAATGTCAGTGTTGGAAAGCGAGTTACACCAACATGTCTTCGGTCACTGGACACACTATCATGCTGATCAGGTAACGGGTCAGATAGAAATCGTTCAATGTAAAACTTTATACTTCCTGTTGTCAGGGTGCATGGCTTAAGTGATGTCATGATTTGACCATTCAGTCTTGCAGGGGACCGGATTTGGATCAATCACTGAAGGTTTGATATCTCAGACAGTTTTCTTGTAGGAGCTATTAGCGTTTCATTTTTCATGGCGAGCTGTCGAACTTTGAGGTCTGGCCCCGCCCCTTAAGCATGCTCCGAAACAAACTGTTTAGATAACTTTGCGTCCCCCATGCTTTTGACCCAAAAGGCCAAGTTTGAAACCGATTGAGCGAAATCCCTAGTAGGAGTTCGTTCAAATGCGGAGGCTGTAAACCACCAAAAAGGTGTGAAAATTGGGCCGGCATTCCAAAATGGACGCCTTCCTGTTTATCGTACAATGTTGGTGCCAGAGGGTTTTCTGTGCATCTTAGGGAATTGGACAAGCGTACCAAATTTCATGTTTCTACGACAAACTAAGGTTAATGCAGAGGGTATTTTGAACATTTCTAGGTGGTGCTCTTGAGCCATTTCTGTTGCAATTTTTGCCGCACCCTTAAAATACTTAATTTTTCACCAGTCCTGATACGTCCGCCAAATTTGGTGAGTTTTGTGATATGTTAAGGCCCCCAAAACAGCAATTCATTTGGTGGAAATAAATTGCAGCTCGGGCCTGAACAGAGCAAATACAATAGGCCTTCGCAGCGCTTCGCTGCTCGGGCCTAAATATTTAAGCAATGAGTGATCTGTAGTTACTCTGTAGCAGTTATGAATAAATACAGTGTTTGTAATCATCTTTGGACGGTTGTATACTCTCATATATGAATTAATGTTATTATTGCATATGCTGTATAATGTTGTAATTATTCATTCTTGTATGAATCTTAATGTGGCTTTCACACAGACTCCATATTTAGGAGCAGCTGTGAGATGGTTTCCAAGCTGACCAATGAAAAACTAAAACAAGGCATTGCAGTTCGCTTTCATGGTGAGGAGGGAATGGTGAGTTTGCATTTCCTTTTTGTGCTCACAGACTATAAAAATGACAGACACAACTGTTACCTCACTTCTGTATTTGTGTACTGTCTCTTTAAAGCATCATAGCCTTTTTGTTTAAATACATTGCTTGTTATGAGAGAGATGCATATCCATTTGGGAAACAGGAACTGTGCATTACTGCTTAGCATGACATCATCTAATTTGTTTGAGTCTAAATGAGACATTTGTTTAATTTAACATCACTTGAGTACACGTACAGCTGTCATAATGTTGCAAATAAAGTGAATAATTCTTCCTATTTACTTTTATAACTGAAGGCCTAACATTTCATGAAAATCACCCTCCACAGAGTCAGAGTTTTAAGGCACTTTCACAAAACATTACCGCAAAATGGCTGCAAAGACTATTTTATCTTTATGCTAGCTACCGTTCATAAGATGGAGTCGGCCACATCTGACAGAGATATAATCTCAGAAATCAGGTGATCATGACGGATCCACAAGAAGTGTTAAGCAGAGCTCATTAACAAAAAAAACAAAACTGTATTGTTTAACAACATTTTTTTTAAATGTCCAGAGGACCAGACTTAACTTTTTTTAAATAACAATCAAATGTTTTAGGCCAGAGGGCCAACTTGCTACTCACAGAAACAGCCTGAGGACACCAAGGCCAAAATGATTCACAAAAAATGTTCGTAGGCTCAATCATCCAGGTAGATAACAACAAAAAAATTTAAGCTGCAAGCAGCATTGGAGGCCCTCGCAGTAAAGCGCTGCTCCAGCCTTATGGCAACCACGTGAGCTCCAGCTAGTCCACCCAGTCGCCATCACGCACAATCTCATGCCAATCCTGCACGCGTTCACCACGGGGCGCATTTCCCGAATCTTCTACATCGCCTTCGGTCCATGTTGTTACTTGTCCAGCTACAGGTCTTACAAGTATAATCAAAATCTGACCTTCCAGACAGGAGTTATGGTGACTTCTTGTTTTGTTGCGAATGTTTGACAAGCACTTCCTTTATGTTTTTCAACATGTCGTGTGGTAATCAACAGTGAACAAAGTCTCAGTCTAATATCTTACACAGTGCGAAGCTGGAAGTGTCAACCAATAATCAACAGTTTTTTCTCTGAGTAGGTGGGGCTTAAGTGATGTCATGAATCAACAATACCAATGTGTCTACAAGTGCTCACTGATGAAGCACAAAAACTCAGTTTCAGATTGGATGATGTGTCACTGAGATATAACTGTTGGAATAATCTAGGGTGCGCACTTGTGTCAAATGTTAAACAACACCAATGTGTCTAGAAATGCTCACAGATGACGCTCTCAAAAATTTTTGCGGATAGGATGATGTATCATTGAGATATAACTGTTGGAATAATCTAGGGGGCGCACTAGAGCCATATGTTAAACCACAATACCAATGTGTCTAAAAGTCCTCACTGATGACGCACAATAAATCTGGTACAGATCGGATGTTGTAGCACTGAGCTATAACTATAGGAATAATGTAGGTGGCGCTGTGGAGGCTATTGGCCACTTATCATGGAAACCTGTTCAAGGGGCGGAAAATGATCAATCATAGTGATTTTTGTGCACCTCGGCTGAAATCTGTGCAATTTAGAGCCAAACGTATTGCAACGGCGTCACCTTAATTCGCCACGCCGCCTCGCCCACAAAAACAGTTTGCACTTTAAATCAAGTCAGACCATCTTATCTGTCTTCTAACATAGGATCATCCTGATTAGGTCAATCATGTCAAAGAGGGAGCATTCCAAGTTAAAAAAAGAGACTTCCCGTTTCAAGGGGGCAGAGCTTTGATGACATCAAAATATGACCACTGTAGATCGTCGGGCATCCAACAGGGATGAGTCTTGCCAAATCTTATGCATTTCGATCTTTCAATGTGAAAGTTATAGGGTTTGGAAATTTATGGCGTAAAGCGAAACTTTGAGGCCTGGCCACGCCCCTTTAACATATACGAAAAAGCAAGCTTTAGATAACTTTTACTCTCCGATGTCTTAAGGGCGTATCAACCAAGTTTTAAGGCAATCCTTCAAAAATCCTAGGAGTTTGTACAAATTCGCAATTAGAAACGCCCAAAAATGACCCTTTGACCCAAAATGGCTGACTTCCTATTGGTTTTGGACCAGGACTCCAAGAGACTTTTTCATAGGGCCCAAGAAGATACAGATGTTCACCTAGTTTCAGAATTATCTGTCCAAAAATGGCTTGGGGCTGAGGTTTTGAAATATTCTAGGGGGTGCCGTGGAGGCTATTGGCCACTTATCATGGCTTCCTGTTCAAGGGGTAGATAATGATCGATCATACTGATTTTGGTGCACCTCGATTCAAAACTGTGAAATTTAGAGCCAAACGTATGGCGACAGAGTTACGTCTTATTTCGCCATGCCTCACCACCCACATCCTCCACCCAAAACTGTCAGTGTTGGAAAGCAAGTTACACCAACATGTCTTCGGTCACTGGACACACTATCATGCTGATCAGGTAACAGGGGCCGTAACAGGGGTCAGATAAGGATCATTCAATGTAAAACTTTATACATCCTGTTGTCATGGGGCGTGGCTTAAGTGATGTCATGATTCATGCTCCGAAACGAACTGTTTAGATAACTTTGCGTCCTCCATGCCTTTTGACCAAAATGGCCAAGTTTGAAACCGATTGAGCGAAATCCCTAGTAGGAGTTCATTCAAATGCGGAGGCTGTAAACCGCCAAAAAGGTGTGAAAATTGGGCCGGCATTCCAAAATGGCCGCCTTCCTGTTTATCGTCCAACGTTGGTGCCAGAGGGTTTTCTGTGCATCTTGGGGAATTGGACAAGTGTACCAAATTTCATGTTTCTACGTCAAACTAAGGTTAATGCGGAGGGTATTTTGAAAATTTCTAGGTGGCGCACTTGAGCCGTTTCTGTTGCAATTTTTGCCACACCCTTAAAATACGTAATTTTTCACCAGTCCTGATGCGTCTGCCAAATTTGGTGAGTTTTGTGATATGTTAAGGCCCCCAAAATGTCAATTCACTTGGCGGAAAAAATTGCAGCTCGCGCCTGAACAGAGCGATTACAATAGGCCTTTGCAGCGCTTCGCTGCTTGGGCCTAAAAAGGTTAAATCATTTCATCTGGACCAGTTTTTTTAAGGGAGGAACGTTTTGTCTTTCATCCAGAAGACTTCATCAGTCTGTGGCCTGCCAACCAGACTGGATAGTCTTCGTTTTCCATCTTCCGGATCGAAGACGAAACTTTTCTCTCTTAAAGAAACTGGTCCAGATGAAATATTTAACTTTTTTGTTGTTGTCTACCTGGATGATTGAGCCTACAAACTGTATTGTTTAGTTTAGCTATTCTCTTTGTAGTTTATTTAAATAACAATACAATGTTGCTGTGTGTCATCATCTTATTTCCCTCTGTTGTTGATTGCTGTAATTGCCAGAGTATAAGACATGACTTTTTTTTCTCACAGACTTTAAACCCTTATTTTGACAGGCTATTGAGCTTCCTTCCGCTGAAAAATATTTTACTTTGACACACCTGGGTGCTCATATAGCTGCCCAACACACATCTTTCTTAGGGGTGGGTCTTTGTAATACAAAGTGAACAGCACAGCTATTCATGACTTGTACTTACCTCACTCATGGTTACAATATGCTATTGAATGGACTGACAGAATAAAAACATACACTAGGTAGGCTATTGTGAACAGACCAATCACTAAAAAAATGATAAACTAACAAACTAACATTGACAATGAACATATATTTTACCTGTAATCCCACTCTGTGGCCATGTGACCAAAAGCTAATGCATGCCTGTAAACTAGTCACTTGTTGGCAAAATTCGCTCCCTGGTTTTTTTTTATTTTTTTATATCTTTTTATTAACAACATATAAACACAGAACACCGCTGTGGCTGAGGATGCCAGTGCTCACTCCCCCCCCCCCCCCCCCACCCTGTCCACCAATCCCGTAGGTGTGTCAGCAAATGACCAATTGACGACCTCAATTTGTCCCGAAGGTAAACGCCCCTTGTCTGAGAAGCTGTTCTGCAGCTGCTCAGGGTGTACGCTGGAGTTTAATGACTGAACCCTCTGCGTACAGTACACGCGTATGTCCGTTCACACTTACGTATGCGGCAGTATACTGGAGGCTTTAGCTTACAGCAAGTTGTTGACTGGTGGGGGGCGGGGTTAGGATGTGTGAGAAACTGAGCATGTAGCATCTTAGCTAGCGCGTTTGCATTGTGTGCGGCAAGATTTTGCCTTAAGAGTTCAAAAGTCCAGCTGATGGTGTTCTAGAGAAGGCCTTGAAGGAGAAAGATGGTGTTAGGGAGAAAGAACCAGGTAACACAAGTTTTCTGGAAAGTAAATTAGTTAAAATCAGTAATGGGGAAGGAATAGTAAAAAGGACAACGATAGAACGAGACAGATGTTATTCCTTGAGGATTGTGAAGGAAAGGGGAATAAAAGTTATGAAGTGTAGAAACTGTGGTGTCACCAAGGTAGGAAGGAACCTGTAAACTATTTTGTTTTAATAATTACATGCAGGTTGACAAAACTGACCAAAAATTGTTGAAATTTAGTGTTGTGAAGGCTGCATGATGCCAGGTCATTTTTTGTTATGTCTATCACTAAATCAGAAAACAGCAAAAAGTCCCCTAAATTCACTGTTCAAAGAGTCTGCTCCTCAGATAAATAGTGTTAACTTACTATTTTGTACATATGAATGTTTCTGTTCATTGCCCTGAGACGCCTTCTGTTTTGACTTGGCACTCTATAAATAAACTAAATTAAATTAAATTAAATTAAATTGAACTATTGGTGGATATTAAAATGTCCCCTGTTCATTTGGTAAAGTTATTCTTATTTTTTAACATGCAGTTGAGTGTCACCATTGCTTAGCACAACGTTGTGTTACAAATAAAACTAAATAAAAACTAAACAAAATAAAAGTCAACGTGCACCCCTAAAGTCAGTGTGATAAATTGTGTTACTTCGGTCCGGAAGGCGAAACATTTCAGCACACAAAAAAAAAAAGAAACCGTCCAGATGACCTGACTGAAAAATGTTGGATTGTATACCTGGATTATTGAGCATGGACTTTGTTGTATATTTTACACTTAAAGATTAAAGTTTACACCGATCTCGGTGATCATTTGGGTCCAAATTTTCAGTGTTGAAATAACACTGGACATTGGAGTTAAATACCAATTAGTTGCTAATTAACACTAATTAATTTCTTTAGAATGATTGTTCAATTATCTTTGTAGAGATCTAGTATAGAGCTGTATGAATGGGTAAATGAGGACACAGATTGTAGTGTGAAGCGCTTTGAGTATCTTGAAATAAGATAGAAAGGCGCTACATAAGTACAGTCCATTTACCATTTACCATTTAAATAAGTAACACCAGAATAGTGTAAAAATCTAACGCTCTGAGAGTATAAATTCACTCTTTTACCAATACCATTTAACTCTTTCTAGACTACCCATAGCACTTCCATTGACTAAAATAAACTCTGACAAGAGTGTCTGATCTATACGATATGGAGTCCAGTGTACCACAGAAAAGGGAGTTAATTCATCACCAAAACAGAGTGAATTATAGCTTTTAAGAGTTGATCTTAGACACTTGTATCATATTGCGTACTCGAGATTTAAAATCCAACTACTCCCTCTTTATTATACATGAACTCGTACAAAGATACAATTTAATTCAATTCAATTCAGTTTATTTATATAGTGCCAAGTCACAACAGATGTCATCTCAGGGCACTGGACAGAAATATCCATATATAAAAATAATAATTTAACATTATTTATCGAAGAGCAGACTGCTTTGAATTTAATTCCATCGCAGAACTCTCATCTTGAGCAAGTGTGAAGGCGACAGTGGAAAGAAAAAACTCCTTGAAGAGGAAGAAACCTTTAGCAGAACCAGACTCATTAGTAACATTAACTCTCACTTTAAAGTTAATTGCACATGAGGTTGAGGTTGCACTGAGTCCACATTTACAGGTGCTGGTCATAAAATTAGAATATCGTGAAAAAGTTTATTTATTTCATTAATTCCATTCAAAAAGTGAAACTTGTATATTATATTAATTAATTACAAACAGACTGATATATTTCAAATGTTTATTTATTTTAATGTTGATGATTATAATTGACAAATAATGAAAACTCCAAATACAGTATCTCAGAAAATTAGAATATTACTTAAAACCAATTAAAAAAACATTTTTTTAGAAATGTTGGACAACTGAAAAGTATGAGCATGTACAACATCAGTACTTAGTTGTTGCTCCTTTTGCCTGGATTACTGCAGCAATGCAAATTATTCACTTTAATAGTAAAAGTTTAAATGCAAATATATCCAAAATAACAGATTATTTAAAACAGCTAAACAGAACCTTTACAATAATAGCACTGTCAGAGACATGGCTCAACGATGAAAACACAACTAATGTTCACATGGAAGGTATGAATTATATCATGTGAACAGAAGCAACAAAAGAGGTGGTGGAGTGGCTCTATTTGTTAAAAATGAAATAAAATGTAAGTTAATTAATGAAATGTTAATAATTGTTGATAATATCATGGAAATAATAACAATAGAAATAATAAACAAGTGTAGTGAACTAGACCTCCGACCTCAACCTGTCTCTGAAGGCCTTCAGGGGACAGGAACTGTTATTTCATTGATTTCAATCCAGAAATATAAATTATCTCATCAAGAGGCTATTAATTGTATCCTGAATTAGTCAATTGAAAGAACACTCTTCTTTTTACATTATCATTACTATTTTAAAATATCTTGATAATCAAAAAGTGTGTTTAGTTCATACCATTTCTAAATGTTGAAGTGAACCACTCATTTAAATCAACTGTGAAACAGTATTAATGATTTTTAAACCTCATTAGATTTTTGATCTTACAGTTAAATGCCTATTTACAAAGTAAGTGTGCATTTAGTCTTCTGTCTGAATGAGGAGTAAAGATGTCGGTCGAAAGTCGGAGACAAACAGAGACGAGTTACTAGAACGAAGTGTCTTGTTTTTAAAACTCGCAGACAGTAAATAACTTCAACTGGCACCTGCTTTGTCTCACCTCGTCATAACATTTCTCTGTCTGTACTAACCGTTTTTAAAAACAGTCCTGCTGTCTCTTGACTTCTAGTGACCCTCTGACATCACTAGAACCACCCCCCTGCTGGTTGGTTCAACCAATCAGGAAGTACCACGTAACAGGAAGTGAATACCCCTTTAAAAAAGGCAACACTTCTTGGAACTAGGCAGTCCTGGAACTCAGTCTGAGTCTTAAGTCTTAGGGCTAAGTCTTCAGTCTTAGTCTTCACGAGTCTTAGTCTTTTCCTGTCTTGCTGGAACTTTCAGTCAGAGATGAGACTCAACTAAGTAGCGGATGGATGGGACCATGTGCAAAGGGTCCCTCCATTTCAGCGGAGTCATAGCTCACATCAATGCAAATAATGCAAGATGGCGCCTGTGTACAGCTGGACTTCTGTTCCCTCTCATCTGTCTCACATTCTTGTGATTTGTTTAGTATTATATTTTGCTTTATCTAGCCTATCAAACAACTTTACTTTGGCTGTTAATCAATATCAATATGATCGGCACACGTTATTTTCCATAAAATATTATATGGAGGATGCCTGTGTTACCTGGGCCAGGTATGCGGAGTTTTTCCCTCTACGTTTTGAATGCGCCACGTCATCACCCGAATACCTGCTGCTGGCAAAGCAACGAGGCCGGAGAAGGAAGCGGGGATCTAGAGCTGGCGTCCAGGCCAGGATGAGGAAACAGCGAGGGAAAACGTCATGGCTGAGCGGATCCAGCTCTGCTGGAAATGAGCGCTGCCTCCGGCCGGTACCAATCTCCGAACCGGCCCTGTCCTATGCGCCTTCCCCGTTCTGTGCGTCACCGGCACTGTGGCATGCTGATCGGATCTTCCCAACTCGTCAAGCCCGGCTCCCCACACTGCGTGACCAGTTCCTTCGAACCGTCTCCTGCCAGGAGAGGTATATGGACCGACCTAGTTTGCCGCTGCGATGTCCGGTAGCCCAGAGCGCACCTGCAGCTGTGCGCGTAAAACCAACACGGATCGCCCTGTTGAATGCTCGCTCCATAGCGAATAAAGCTTTTATCCTTGGGGATTTGTTCAATGAAGAAAGTCTGGGCTTAATGTTTTTGACAGAGACTTGGCAACGGGAGCAGGAATTTATTCATCTGAATGAACTGTGTCCTCCAAACTGTTCCGTGTTTGGGACCCCGCGGGTTGCCAGGCGAGGAGGCGGACTTGCACTCATCTATCAGGACTGCTTTTCCTGCAGGCTCATGAAGCCAGATCCTTTCAGCTCTTTTGAACTACAGATGACTAAGGTTGGGAATTTTGACTCATTTTATTGTGTTTTAATTTACAGACCTCCTGGTCCTGCCCGTGCGTTTTTAGAGGATTTTTCTGAATTTTTATCTTCTGTAATCAAGCTTGAGAAAATTTTAATTCTTGGTGATTTTAATATTCATATTGATGACTCATCCTCCAATGCAGCATCAGAGTTACTGTCACTCACAGAGGCGTTTCATTTCAAACAGCATGTTTCTGGGCCTACACATAAGAAGGGCCATACTTTGGACCTTGTCTTCTCTTTTGGTCTCATCATTGACCAGTTGAGTGTGGTGGATGTTCCTGTCACCGACCACTGCTGTGTCTATTTTAATTTGTCTTTTAACCTCAACAGTTGTCCTCATAAAGTGATTTCTCAAAGGCGAATTATCGATCAAACTGCTGTTGAGAAATTCTCAGAATCTTTTGAACCCAGTTGTTTTGCTAATTGCAGTGATGCTGATTCCTTTGTGGAGTCTTTTAATAGTCACTGCCTGTCTGTCTTAGATAAGGTTGCTCCTGTAAAGCACAAAATATCCTCTCGTAAAAACTCTTGTCCTTGGAGAAATGAGGAAATTATGTTGTTCAGAAGATCATGTCGTAAGGTAGAGCGTCTGTGGAAATCTACAAAACTTGAAGTCCACAGACTACACTTAAAGGAGCTGATCTCAACTCTAAATGAAATGATTAAACAGGCCAGGTCTGCATATTTTTCTAATCTTGTGAGTATGAACAAGAAAAATCCAAAAGTCTTGTTTGATACCATTAATAATATGGTTTCACCTTCACTCCCTCTGGTGCCTGTATTCACATCAGATGACTGCAATAGATTTTTAAATTATTTTGTGGAAAAGGTTGACAACATCAGGGCAAGTGTTAAATCAGCTCTTGGTGTCACCCCCAGTTCTGTCCCTACAGTGAGCCCTTGGTCTTCATTTTCACCTGTCACCTTAGAGGATGTGAAGGTTGTTCTAAAAAAGATCAAACCTTCTTCCTGCATGCTAGATGTTGTACCCACATCACTGTTTTTAAAGGTGTCTGATATTGTCAGCCCCCATGTGGCAGAATTAATTAACATCTCTCTTTCAACCGGGTCAGTTCCAAGTTTTTTGAAACAAACGATTTTAAATCCGATCTTGAAAAAGCCCAACTTGGACCCCACTGAGCTCTGCAACTACAGGCCAATATCAAAAATACCTTTTCTCTCCAACATTCTGGAGAAGGTAGTGGCTGGGCAGATGACTACTTTCTTGCAAAATAATAATATTCTTGGTAAGTTTCAATCTGGTTTCCGTAAGATGCACTCCACTGAAACTGCCTTATTAAAAGTCTCCAATGACATATTGATGGCTGCAGACTCTGGTCAGAGCAGTGTTTTGATTTTATTGGATCTGTCATCAGCTTTTGACACAGTCGACCACAAAATTATGATACATCGACTGCAACATGAGATGGGATTTTCTGGAACTGTTCTTAAGTGGTTTTCTTCTTATCTGAGCAACAGAACCTTTTCAATGTTTGTTAATAACATACAGTCTAAGACCACTCCGTTACTGAATGGTGTTCCTCAGGGTTCAGTGTTGGGTCCTATTCTGTTCCTTTTGTACATCACCCCCCTGGGAAAGATTATCAGTAGCTTCAGAAATGTGTCTTACCATCTCTATGCTGATGATATTCAACTGTACTGTTCCTTTTATGACTCAGAATTACATAAGTTAGCTGAATTAGTAAACTGTGTTTCACATATTAAGGCGTGGTTAGCTAACAACTGCCTTCAGTTAAATTCTAACAAGACGGAAACCCTGATCATTGCCCCTGAAGTGAAAGTTCCTTGGATTAATCAACACCTCGGTTCTCTGGGCTCCTCTTCTCAGCCGAACCTCAGAAATCTCGGTGTTCTGTTCGACCAGTCTATGTCTTTGGACAAACATTCAAAGCTTCTGGTAAAAAAACTGCTTTTATCATCTGAGAAACATTTCTAAACTGAGGGCAATGTTATCCAGATCTGACCTGGAGATGATTATTCATGCTTTTATTTCTTCGCATTTAGATTATTGTAATTCCCTTTTTACTTGTTTTAACAAAACTGCCGTCGCTCGTCTCCAATTGGTCCAGAACTCTGCTGCGAGGCTTTTAACAGCCACTAACAGAAGGGCTCACATTACACCAGTTTTATCTTCTCTTCATTGGCTGCCTGTTGAATTAAGAATTAATTTTAAAATCTTAGTTTTGACTTTTAGAGCTTTAAATGGACAGGCCCCCCAATACATTACTGAAATGTTGTTTCCTTATTCTCCAGCCCGCACCCTTCGGTCTTCAGCGCTGAACCTTCTTAAGGTTCCTAAGACCCAGTTTAAAACTCGGGGTGACCTGTCCTTTCAGGCCGTAGCCCCCCGGCTGTGGAATGCCCTGCCCCTGTCTCTCCATGTGAATGTTTCTGTTGATTCTTTTAAAACGCAGCTTAAGACACTTTTATTTCGCCAAGCTTTTAGTTAAATGTTTTACTGTTTTTTCCAGCTGTTTTTACTGTTTTTATTAATGAGTTGTTATTATTTTTATTTTATTTTAAGCTTTTATTTCTTTATTGTTGTACAGCACTTTGTGATTGTATCTATGATAAGTGCTATATAAATAAAGTTTACTTACTTACTTACTTACATCGCTGTGCACTCAACCCGAGCAGTAAATGCTCCACTTCTAAGGAAGCTTATTCAGTGGAACCGAGTACTTCGACATTTATTCTGATGACCCCAGCTACTTTAACCGGAGACGCTGTAAAGGGAGCATACTAATGGACTTCTGTTCCGGAGTGGCGGTATCCACCATCTCAGGTAACAAGTCGTTGACGTCCTGAAGTGTACCGGAGAGCTAAGCTGGATGTCAGAGGAAGGGTGCAATGTTCTGGTTCCACACATAACTTTCATCCATCTAAAACTTCCTCCTTAAATCTATTTTTCCTCTCTTAAACTCTCTATTCGCCAGTAAAACAAACTAGATGCCTTCAGAGACAGATTGTCTCAATCAGTAATGTTCTGTTGTCTTGTTAGTAAAGTTTGCCAAGTTTATTAATCAGAAACAGATCAGCAAATCAATGTGTAAATGTTTTGATGTTAAATTTTGATTCTGTTAAATAAATGACCGCATTTATTCTGATGGGTCAAAGATAAAATGGTGTCTCATGTCACTGATTTAAACACTCCACTCACAGTTATCTCGGTCACATGGCAGAAATTTAACTCGAAAAAGAAAAGAATCCGTTGTAATTAAACAATTAATATTCTTTGCGCTTGAACTAGGTTTAAGAATAATTAATTAGTAGTGAAGTTAACGCTTTAGCTCACTACATGAATAGTGGCCCATACGTGTTTTAAATAACATAAATGGTGGCCAGTGTGTCCACAGCAAAGCTGTCCTGACATACTACATAAATGGTGGCTCGTAACGTTTCTAAAGAGATAAATTATGTGTGACCTGGGATATTGTGGAATAACTCGTCATGTTGGCATAAAAAAGTCTGAGTTTTGACGTTGATAAAGACATATTTAACGGCTGTGGTGTTCAGAAAGATGCAGAATTGTGTTGATGTTCATTTTGAAGCTGGAAATTGTCATTCTGTGTGTGTAGTTAAGCTGTAAGCAGAGAGAAAGACGCATCATTCTGTTTGAAACTCTAGCATGACCGGGGTTTCGGTGGTCTGACCCGGTTCTGTTTACTGGACTCGAACGGGTCGTGTTTTAAATGGTGAAACGTTGTCTGTGAAGCTGAGCGCCGACTCAGAGCTGCTTCTATGCTGATTCATTACGTTCCCACAGTTAATTTTGATTTTCAAAGCTTTATTGGGAGATAATTTGACCAGACTGTTGAAGCTAACTGCTAGCTTAAGGCGAGTACACACGAGCTGTGATTGGTCGAGGACCGCTGTTTGGAACGTTCTGATTTGCTGAGAAGTTGGTGACGTAACGCTGTGTACGTCCACTCACTCTGGCGTCAGTGCGAAAAGCCCACTCCCGACGTCCACGTGTCTGTTGAGTCACGTGACCCCGGAAATGAAGCTCGTTTTTAACAGAGTCTTCCCTAGTGTTTAAAAAAGCTGAATAAAGCCCTGACATTCGTTCATAACCTCATGAGTATATGCATAAAGAGCGTGCTTGTGAAGCGACGCCACGTTAAAGCTTTAAATCCGTCCATAAATGCTTATTTGAACCGGGTTCGTGCGTTGCTAATCGTAGCTAACGGCTAACGACCGGATGTCAACAGGACGGTTCACAGGAAGTCGTCAGTGACTCCTACCAGTAAAAGTAAGCTTACACCGCCACCTGCTGTTGAAAAAAAGAGTATAACAGTTTTTCAGAACTGAGAGCTGCGAACTCGTTTCATTTTATTTCTAAAAAGGCGCATGGGGATAGATAAAAATGTTAATCAAGCTTGGTTTATGAGTTACTGTTTAAATAGCGAATTCTGGTAAATTAAACTGCTTAAGGTGCGTTTAAAACTACAAAGTTGCTGTCAGTCTTCTTAGAAAATATTGTAGGTTTATTAATTTTAAGTGCATTGGAGTAAATAAACACTGAAATAGCCTGGCTCTTGTATCTGTTAGAATTAAGCTCATATTAAGTAGCACTGCCACAGGAAGCGTTTACTTACAATATTCATGGAGTAAAGCCTAAACACAGGTGCCATTTATTGAAGAGTTGGCTTATAACAGTACGGTTGATAAAACCCAGAGCTAAAATAGTGTGTGAAACTCATTGCTCACTTAAATACAAACATGTACCAGTTGAAAAACTCTTAAGATTGCGACGGTTTAACGAGATAGGTTTTGCTGAACAGTAAATACAACCATAGCAGATTTAACAGAAGCTGAGAATGCTGATGTTGTTCCATGTGATGGAAAGGACTGGCTGGAGACAGCTCTGAAGCTGCTCACAGATTCCTTATATCCATATGGTGACCAGGTGGACTGCATGAACTCAACAGAGTTATTGGACGAGCTGAGGGAAGTTGCAGGCTGTGTAACTTCTGCAGCCATAAAAAAAGTCAGGCTATGAACAGCTAGCTAAAATAGCACTCTTGCTAAAAGCTAAATTTTACCTTGAGGCCAACAGGGCAGAAGCCCTTGAAATAAAGTTGACACGCGAGACAGAGTCCCGAGAAAAAACAATTGATGAGTGTCTACACCTCAGAGCACAGTTTCAATTTGATAAGGAGACCTGGGAGAATGAATTGAAACGTGAAAAAGAGATCTCACAAGCTCAGCTGTTGTTACAAGCAAACTCATATGAGGAAAAGCTACGTGAAGGAGGGATTAAGTACCAAGCACTGTGTTCAGACTATGATGCTCTGCACCAACGGTTGCAGCTAACATCAAAATCTCTGGACGAGTGCATATTGGAAAAAGCGGCGTTAGTCCAACAAGGCGTGCGTTTACAAAGTGAGTGTCATACATCACATGAACGCTTACCAGCCTGTGAGGCACAACTTGCCGCAGCCACAAATAAAATCTCTGACGAGGGGCAAGGATGTCTGGAACTCAAAGACAAACTGGGTCAGAGTCCAGGTCAACCATCACTACCTCAGAAGGATTTTGCTGTACCTCCTACACATAATCTCCTTATGCCACCTCCACGTGTGTCTGGTGAATCACCTCCATGTGATTATTTTGTTCCACCTCCACCAATCCCTCAGCCTTCCGCTCTCAATAGCGGTATTGCATAAAATAGCGAAATATGTCCAACGCTTTGAGCCAGGGCCGTTGGGTTCGACCGACACTAAGGCCTATCTGCACGACCTTGACTTCCAATTAAGAAGCTATCCCAACGCTACAGTTGAGGATAAAATAGGTTGGATCAGGCTCACTTCAGCCAGGACGGTGTTTTCCTTTATAGAGCGTCAACCTGATGCCACAAGAAAGGATTACCGCCTGTTATGTGCTGCTCTTATGAAAGAGTATACCCCTTGCGCGGGACCTGGCGGATATCTGGCTGCCGACAAGGTCATGCAAGGTAAGAATGAGCACCCAAGGGCATATTATTCCAGAATTTTGCAGGCTTATTTTGGTTACAGGAACGAAACCGGCATGGAGGAGGAGGAAGCGTTTAAGTTCGTCTTCAGCAAAAATCTCCACCCTGACATAAGGATGTCCGTGCAGATGATGGCTAATTTCAAAGAGAAAACCATCCGTGAGATAAAAAATTGTGCTGTGAATGTCTTTGAGGCCCGTTCACAGGCCAAAACGCCCACTGAGGTGTTCCCAGGTGAGAGGATTCCTACCCAGTCATTAGAATTGGAAGGGATGAGAGCTTCAACTCCCCCTCCCAAGAAAGGCGAGAGGAAACGAGATTTCCCAGCAGCCAAACCACACCAGATGAGTGCCCCCTGGTCCAGGCAAGATCCTAAATGGTTTCCCAAGAAACCAGAGGATGAACGAATGTACCAGAAGGGGGGTGCACACCCTAAGGGTAAAAAGTATGGCACCAAAGGTGACTCATACAACCAGGGATCCCACTGGGAACTCCAGAGGAGGGGACCTTCTCCCCCTCCACGTCGGCCTGAACAGCCTGAGACGAAAAAGAAACAGCAGCGTGTCCAAAAAGAGAGCCCTGCACCTCTGAGCTCGGACGAGACAGAGAGTGTGTGTCGGTTCTTGGAAATGTTGAAAGGTATTGCCACGGACAAACAACCTGACGCATTGTGTGGCAATATCATTGCTGATGAGTCAGAACACACAAACAACACCGTTTCTGCTGTCACAGACAGTCACCATGACGTTGTTGTTGTAAACTCTGACAGGCCCTCACCAGAAAAAGGGGGGTACATTCAAACGTCACCGACGGTGACCCGTCACAAACAGCTGTGCTAACGGTTCAGACAAATCAAGGTGACACAAACAACAACGTTGCCGCTGTCACAGACAGCCACCAGGACCTTCTTGTTGCAAACAATGAGAGCCCCTCAACACACAGAGAGCGGGTGATCTCATACATCAGTGACAGAGGCCCGTCAAAAACCGAACTCTCAGGAGCAGCAGCGACTGCACCAACGGTTCGGATAAACCAAGATTACACAGGCAAAGGTAAACGTAAGAAGAAACGTTGGCCAAAACCTACAAGGTTCCTGTGTAACCTTATCAGAAAGGGGGTCGCTAAAAAGGCTTACCTGTCGATCACACTTGAAGGGGTCCTCACACATGAAGCACTACTGGACGGTGGTGCCGACATAACTATTATGTCAGCCAAACTGTTCAAGGAGCTCAGGACCGCCGCTAACGGTGTTCACAGGGAAATACCTCTCATAGAACATGCTATAGAACTGCAGGGCCTCGCAGAGACGAGGACAACCCTAATAGCTATAGCTATGGTTCACATGCAGGTTGGCGAGATGACACTATACCACCCGGTACATGTGTCTACGATTGACTCATTCCCATTTTTGATTGGCCAGGATTTTATAAATCGCTTTGAGGCGATTATAGATTATGGTGAACAGACAATGTGGGCCAGAGTGAGCAAACCCCTGCCAATACTCATGCCTCCTGAGACAGTCACAGACTGCCCAACAGCAGGCACCGCAGAAGGCACCGAGGACTTCTCAGCAGAGAACACAGTCCCGGTAAGTAAACCTTTAAAAGCATGTGAAACCGAAGAGACCCAGCCGGTGGACCCAACTCTGCCCGAACAAGAAAGCCTCCTCTGCGAGCTGAAACAGTCAGAGCCCACCAGATACTACCTACCATTGGTAGTTAAAGGTGTAGAGATCCAAGGATCCCACACCGAAGACGCTGTACTGTCGCTGTGGACAGATAAATCAGCTATTAACCAAGCTTTCTACGAAACATTGGTTATAAAACATTTGGGTCCAGTTCTGATCGAGAGAGCTTTCCGCATTCCATTGTATCCCAACAGTTCACGAGTGATGACTGCGAAAGGAGTCATTAACCTGATACTGATCTGGAACCAACGGGAACTGGTCCACCCATTCCTCGTGGTTCCAGACTTACCACATGCAACCTACATAGGCTCTAACATCTTGGTAAGATTAGGTGTCCGAGTGGACACCAGCCACAATGTACTGTGGTCACTAAAACCAGCCAAAAAGGATCCTCCTGTGCTAGACACAGCAAGCCTTACGGCTAGACAGACCATTCCAGAGGTCTGCCAGGTTGCTACCAACCAAAACACCTCAGTACCACCTCAGGTAACAAACCTAATGGTACGAGTCCACATCGTGGCGGGACAAGCTATTAGCCTTAAACAGGTGTACTTTCAACCATCTCCTACGTTTTTCAAACTAGGACTGTCCATTG
>NC_056502.1:53530238-53536288 GCF_014905685.2 Nematolebias whitei
GTATGGCACCAAAGGTGACTCATACAACCAGGGATCCCACTGGGAACTCCAGAGGAGGGGACCTTCTCCCCCTCCACGTCGGCCTGAACAGCCTGAGACGAAAAAGAAACAGCAGCGTGTCCAAAAAGAGAGCCCTGCACCTCTGAGCTCGGACGAGACAGAGAGTGTGTGTCGGTTCTTGGAAATGTTGAAAGGTATTGCCACGGACAAACAACCTGACGCATTGTGTGGCAATATCATTGCTGATGAGTCAGAACACACAAACAACACCGTTTCTGCTGTCACAGACAGTCACCATGACGTTGTTGTTGTAAACTCTGACAGGCCCTCACCAGAAAAAGGGGGGTACATTCAAACGTCACCGACGGTGACCCGTCACAAACAGCTGTGCTAACGGTTCAGACAAATCAAGGTGACACAAACAACAACGTTGCCGCTGTCACAGACAGCCACCAGGACCTTCTTGTTGCAAACAATGAGAGCCCCTCAACACACAGAGAGCGGGTGATCTCATACATCAGTGACAGAGGCCCGTCAAAAACCGAACTCTCAGGAGCAGCAGCGACTGCACCAACGGTTCGGATAAACCAAGATTACACAGGCAAAGGTAAACGTAAGAAGAAACGTTGGCCAAAACCTACAAGGTTCCTGTGTAACCTTATCAGAAAGGGGGTCGCTAAAAAGGCTTACCTGTCGATCACACTTGAAGGGGTCCTCACACATGAAGCACTACTGGACGGTGGTGCCGACATAACTATTATGTCAGCCAAACTGTTCAAGGAGCTCAGGACCGCCGCTAACGGTGTTCACAGGGAAATACCTCTCATAGAACATGCTATAGAACTGCAGGGCCTCGCAGAGACGAGGACAACCCTAATAGCTATAGCTATGGTTCACATGCAGGTTGGCGAGATGACACTATACCACCCGGTACATGTGTCTACGATTGACTCATTCCCATTTTTGATTGGCCAGGATTTTATAAATCGCTTTGAGGCGATTATAGATTATGGTGAACAGACAATGTGGGCCAGAGTGAGCAAACCCCTGCCAATACTCATGCCTCCTGAGACAGTCACAGACTGCCCAACAGCAGGCACCGCAGAAGGCACCGAGGACTTCTCAGCAGAGAACACAGTCCCGGTAAGTAAACCTTTAAAAGCATGTGAAACCGAAGAGACCCAGCCGGTGGACCCAACTCTGCCCGAACAAGAAAGCCTCCTCTGCGAGCTGAAACAGTCAGAGCCCACCAGATACTACCTACCATTGGTAGTTAAAGGTGTAGAGATCCAAGGATCCCACACCGAAGACGCTGTACTGTCGCTGTGGACAGATAAATCAGCTATTAACCAAGCTTTCTACGAAACATTGGTTATAAAACATTTGGGTCCAGTTCTGATCGAGAGAGCTTTCCGCATTCCATTGTATCCCAACAGTTCACGAGTGATGACTGCGAAAGGAGTCATTAACCTGATACTGATCTGGAACCAACGGGAACTGGTCCACCCATTCCTCGTGGTTCCAGACTTACCACATGCAACCTACATAGGCTCTAACATCTTGGTAAGATTAGGTGTCCGAGTGGACACCAGCCACAATGTACTGTGGTCACTAAAACCAGCCAAAAAGGATCCTCCTGTGCTAGACACAGCAAGCCTTACGGCTAGACAGACCATTCCAGAGGTCTGCCAGGTTGCTACCAACCAAAACACCTCAGTACCACCTCAGGTAACAAACCTAATGGTACGAGTCCACATCGTGGCGGGACAAGCTATTAGCCTTAAACAGGTGTACTTTCAACCATCTCCTACGTTTTTCAAACTAGGACTGTCCATTGAGGCCGCAAGCCAAGTGAGCCTCGACTCCAGAACCACATCTGTTGCGGTGTGCAACACAGGCACAGAGGAGGTACTGATCCCGAGAAACACAAGGCTAGGATGGTTGATCTCCACAGATTTTCATGATTTTGAACTAGGCATTCCATTTCTGGGAGGACTCCTAGACAACCTGGTATCGAGTCAAGAGACTGGTCCAGTTTGGTTCACGAAACTAACACAGGCCATAGCTCTCTTCTCAACCAATGATGTCGATTCAGGACCTCAAACCTATAGAGTCTTACCTATAGACAGGTCTAACGACACAGAAAGGGACTCACTGGAGCTCCCAAAACATCAAGAACCCTTAACAATCTCTTCACAGATTGAACAGGTGGTCGCCCAAGCCGACGCCCTGATGACTGATGAAGAAAGGGACAAACTCTGCCAAGTTCTCATGAAATATGAGAAGTCATTCTCGACTGACTCAATGGATTGTGGGTTGACCTCGTTCCACACGGTGAGCATTTCAACTCCGCCCAACTCACCGCCTACATTTGTTAGACAATACAAGATTCCCCTGGCAGCACATCAACCTGTCAAGGAAATCATTGATGACCTTTTAGATAAAGGCTTAATCAGACATTGTAATAGCACCTACTCTACGCCTTTATGGCCAGTTTTGAAACCAAATGGTAAGTGGAGACTTACCATATACTACAGAAAGCTAAACAAACAAGTTCCTTTATCTAGGTGGCCAATGACCCAGATCCAACAGGAACTGCCCAAGGTCACCGATGGTAAGTACTTTTTCACCCTCAACGTCGCCTCTGTTTTTTGGACCATTCCTGTGCGCGCCGAGGACCAACACAAACTAGCTTTCACTTTTGGTAGCCGAAAATACACCTTCACCAGGTGTCCCTTTGGCTACGCTAACTCACCAGCTGAGTTCAACATCTTTTTTAACAAAGCATGTCCAGACGCCCACGAAAGTGGGACACTGATCTACGTGGACCATGTCCTTTAGAGGCAGCCAACACTGGACTTACACTTGGCTGAGATCGACCACGTTCTGAATCAACTGACTACTGCTGGTGCTAAAATCTCACTGTCAAAATGACAGTGGTGCAGGACCAAGGTGGACTACGTTGGCCTACTAGTAGGTCCAGATGGAGTACAACCACAGTTGACTCGCACCTAAGGCCTAGACAATCTCAAAGTCCCCACCAATCTCAGAGAACTACAAAGTTTTCTGGGCGTGTGTAACTACTCACGCCAATTCATAGAGAACTATGCAGACCTTGCGAAACCACTGACTGAACTCTTAAAGAAAGACGTCCCATTTGTCTGGACTGATAACCAACAGCAGGCAATGAATGCTATCAGGGACAGACTCAAGTCAGCCCCATGTCTAGTCTATCCAGACTGCAACAAAGAGTTTCACCTGGAGGTGGGCTTCTCAGCTCACTGCATGAGTGCAGGTCTGTACCAGATGCACGACAAAGACACGCGTGTGGTGGCTTACGCCAGTAAGACAATGGCAGGCCCCGAATTAAAGTTCTCAGACTTTGAGAAAGCTCTACTGACCACTGTGAGGGCAGTTAAACACTTCTCCAGTTACATCGGTGGACAAAAAATCATTGTTGAAACACAACACCAGCCAGTAACTTTCCTGAATAGCCAACGCATCAGAGATGTGTGGTGAGGAACTCACGGGTAGCCACGTGGCTCATGGCGCTTCAAAGTTTTGACCTAGATATCCGCTACGGAACAAAACAAGAAGTCACATTTGGGCACCGACCTGGCACTCTGCCAGGAATGTACACAAGATGTACAGGCCACCCAACCGCCAGCTGCGGAAAAACCCTCAGTAAGTGAGGACCCGAATCACCACTACTTTGATAGCAATATCTGCAAAGATATGACAACACTGTACGTGGATAGATGCTCATTCCACCACGAACAAACCTGCAAATAAGGTGTTGGAGGGATTCTCCTCCAAGACCAAGAAGAGGTCACTTTTAGCTATAATTTAGGCTCTCAGTCTTCTCAGTACGCTGAGATAGCAGGGATCCTAATAGTTCTCCAGATGGCAGTAGAACGCTCCAACCAAACGCTAGTCATCTGCACGGACTGTAATTACGCTCGACTTAGTTTCTTGTGTCATCTCGCTTTGTGGAAACAGAACGGCTTTCTCACAAGCAAGAAGAAAGTGGTCAAACACAAAGAGCTTTTCATGGCATGTGATCACTTGGTGATATCACATGACCTACAGGTCTACTGGAAAAACGTTCCAGGACATTCAAGAGTCCTAGGCGATGACGAGCGGTATACTGACCTTTCAGACTTCCTAGCCAAGGACGGAGCTGTGGACGGCCCTCCATGGTCCTTTGACCCCTCCTGGCTGCTTGCAACTCTGTCAGTACAACCTACAGACGAGGTAATGGCAGTCACACGTGCACAGGCTGCAGCCAAGCCGGCTGACAACACAGTCTCTGTACAACCCGTGTTGACTGACCCAGACATCATCCAACTTCAGAAGTTGGATCCTGCGATAAACTCGATGATGCTGTACTTGACTGACCCAGAGAAAAACACTCCGTCTGAAGCCGACCTGGATTCCAATCCAGACCTTAAAGTCCTCTTTCAGCTGTGCAAACAGCTAAAACTACTCAAGGGCATCCTAACTTTTGCTCATGGACTGACGTCCTCACCCGTATTCGTGGTCCCCCATGACCACAGGGGGGTGATGTTAGTTCATGCGCATGACCTCCCGTCCGCAGGACACAAAGGAGATAATGCCACGCTGAAAGCATTAAAACAAGTTTCTTATTCGCCTGGAATGAAAAAGGATGTCAAGAACTACATAAAAGGGTGCCTGGTCTGTGGCCAGTTTCAGCCATCCAGACCACTCCACAGAGCACCACTGCAAAGTAGAGGCATTGCATTCCCATGGTCCGACCTCCAGATCGACTGGGTTGGACCACTTACTAAGAGCACTAGAGGAAATAAATATTTTCTCACGGTAACTTGTGCATTTACCAAATGGGTAGAATGCCTACCAGCTCCTAACGACACAGCACAAACAACTGCTATGTTACTAATGAATCATGTATTTTCAAGGTTTGGATTTCCCTTCAGAGTGAACTCAGACCAAGGTACACACTTCACAGCTGAAGTGATGAAAGAACTGTGGAAGATGCTAGGCATCAAAGTCAGCTTCCATGTTGGCTACCACCCACAGGCCTCAGGCCAAGTGGAGAGAGCAAACAGAACTGTGGTAAGTATTTTGAAGAAATATGTAGTCGCAAACCACAAGGACTGGGACGTGAAACTCCCTCTGGTCCTCATGGCCATAAGGGCCACTCCACACACATCGACTGGCATCTCTCCCTTCGAGATGATGATGGGTCGACAAATGACCCTCCCTCTACACCTGTTGTACCAACCAGGCGATGCCGCCATGGCAACAGCCTACACCACACAACAATACATGAATGACTTGGAAGAACACCTTAAAAACACCTTTGCGTTTTCTCAGAAAAACCTGGAAAAATCCGCTGAAGGACGAAAGGCGTACTATGACCAAAAGGCCTCTCACGAGGAACTCCAAGTGGGATATAGGGTCTGGTACTACACGTTCGCCCCCACAACCGGGAAAGGAGAGTCCGGGACCATAACTCTCACCCGCAAACTGATGCCCAAGTTGACTGGACCCCACCTGATAACAGACAAACTGTCTCCAGTTGTCTACCAGATCAAAATCAGCAAAGGCCAAAAAGAGCCAATTGTTAAATGGGTACATCGAAACCAGGTTAAACTACACAAGGCGTTCAATAACTCCACAGGAGACAAAGATCTCACAAACTCAGACCTCGTGGGAAAAAAGGTCGTCCAAGCAGAAACTAAATAAGTCCAAGCTTAATTAAGTGTTAAGATAACAACTCAGACACGATAACGTGATCGAATCTGACAATCAGGGTGAGTGACGCATTGAAACGTTGTTTTCTAGTTACTTAATCACTACTTTTGTCGATGTTGAAACATTGTTTTCTGGTTGCTTAATCACTACGGTTGTCGATGTTGAGACATCGTTTATTTGGTTTTTGGTATTGTTTCTGAACACCCCCAGCAAGAATGAATTTTGTGTGTACTTTAGTTAGAGACCATGAGGACTTTAACTATGCCAACATGCAGTTCATTTGTTAAACTTCAATCTTTGAGGAGTCAATGTAG
>NC_056502.1:53536388-53537406 GCF_014905685.2 Nematolebias whitei
GTAGCAAAGTTGGTTAATTGCAATAAATGCATCATTCAACTACCGTAATTTTCGTCATATAAGTCACAGCTTTTTGCATAAATTTGCAAGTCCTACAACTTTTGCAACAAAGCGACTATTATACAGTACATATTTTTCCCCATATTTATAACTCAGTTTTGGGCTGAGATCAGACGATTTCATTCATTGTGACATGGAAAATACTGAACAATACCATTTTCAGTTGCTAGAGGGCTCTCGACCATTATGGCAAGCCAAGTGTCTCATTAATAGGTAAAAGTGGCTATTAATGAGACACTTGGCTTGCTATACAAGACACCGTCTTGCTCCGTAACTCCTGGAGCAAACGTCAAATCAGCTGCATTTTGCCGCACCGTCCAGGTGAAATGCAGCTGATTTGACCATTTAAGTCCTTTTATTAAGGAAAAGTTAAACTGAGACACACCTTTGATATAAAGTTGAGCAAACAAATACTTGTTTTTAAGAGTTAATAATCTTGTTAAATTTTTGTTAAAATCATCTCGTGCATGCTCATGCGGCCGCCATTTGGCAGCCAGTTGATTTTTGGCACAACAGCGGCCCACATTTATGGGTGGTCAGCGGTGACACGTAATAGATGCAACATATTCGGGGGGTTTTCCCACGTAGTTAGACATATTTGGACTGATGTGACATACAGGGATGTGACATACAGCGGTGTGACGTGTACGGTGGAAAGTACAGTAAATTTTGATCATTTGACTTTTTTTCCCTTCTTTTTCTACTTTCGGTTGCTCCCTTCTTCCGGGGTTGCCACAGCGAACTAAGTCACACAAAAACATGGCAATTATTTTATGCCAGATGCCCTTCCTGATGCAACCACAGACTATCGAGACACCCACATTTTGATGTTGTTGGTACCGGGAGTTGAACCAACCATCTTCCTATCACAGGCCCACCTTCTCTAACCTCTGTGCCACCACTCCCAGTCAAAAGTACAATTTTTCATTGTAATGAAAAAATAGATTCCAATTTTCTG
>NC_056502.1:53537506-53559160 GCF_014905685.2 Nematolebias whitei
GGAGATGAGAGTGTTTGTTGAACGGAGTAGGAGGCGCGACTCCTGATATGGCCAGCCGCTCTTACCGGAGACGCTGAAAGGTAGCGTTGAAATGGACCTCTGTACCGGAGTTTATGTATATTCTGCAAAGGTAACGAGTCTTAACGCGCCAAGTGTACCGGAGAGTTGGGCTGGTGTTGAAAGAAGCGTGCCATTCTGCGGTCCGAACAGACACACCCTTTCCTTCATCCATCTAAATCCTCCTCTTTAAACTCCTTCATTTCCCATCTTTAAACTCTTCTATTTTGCCAGTAATTAATCTAGAGGCCTTCAGAAATGTCTGTGGTTTTTATTAAGTAAAACGTGCCAAGTTTTATTAATCAGAACCAGATCAGCTAATCAAGTGTACAATGTTTTGATGTTAAATTTTGATTCTGTTCAATAAATGACCGCATTTATTCTGATGGGTCAAAGGAAATTAACGTCTCATGTCACTGATTAAACCATCTACGCACAGTTACCTCGGTCACATGGCTATAATTTAAATCGAAAAAGAAAAAACCCGTTTATTTAAATATATTGTAGTCAAGGGGAGCTATAACCTAGCCCCTTAGAATCCTACACCATATGTTAAACCATACTGTGTATGCCACATGTGCCTTGATGATCCTTTGATTAGTGTCTGATCTTCTGTCTGTAAATACTTGTTTTATTGTAGTTGCTCCAAAAGGAACAAAAGGGAAGAATTGTTGATATTTTCTGTGTTGTTAATATAAAAGTTTGATATGTTTACGCAATTTACAGTTTACTTTAAAATGATAATTAAAGTGTTTGCCTGCAGTTTAGCTCTGAGTCTCAGAAAGGATCAGTACTTTGTGGAAATGAAAACATTGATACCAGTTTATTTTGTTCATCAATTTTATCATCATTCTTATTAGTCATTTACTTTATATCACACTCTGTTAAAGCTTATCTAAAACTGTAGCAGCTGTACCTCTCCAACATCAGTGTGTGAAGCTTTTCAACTTTTGTTTCTCACAGACTGCCGGTACAGAACCCCAACTCCAGATTGTCACCGACCACAAACGTACTGTCTGTTTTTACCCTGATAAGAATAGATTGACGCCTGTTGTGTCAAAGCAAGATCTGTTACGTGCGAAGGTGTATAAATGAGACTGTATTGCTCATGATTTTGGAGAACACACAAGAACGCTTGGGCTACATTTTTGTTTTCATGTGTTCTCCCTTCTGCAGAAGAAAAATAAACCTTGCTACGTGTTTTTTAACAAAGTTTTCAGTCTGCTAAAATTTTATTGAACAACAAAGTTTGATAAAACTCCACACCTGCCTCTGCCCTAATCTGCCCCACTCTGGGCCCTTGAGCAAGGCCATCAACCCCCACCATCTGCTCCCCCAGGCACCCTAGATGGCAGCTTTCTGCTCCAGACAGAGGGCTGTGGTAGCTCGGTAGTCTGTGGTTGCATCAGGAAGGGCATCTGGCATAAAATAATTGCCATGTTTTTGTGTGACTTAGTTCGCTGTGGCAACCCCGGAAGAAGGGAGCAACCGAAAGTAGAAAAAGAAGGGAAAAAAAGTCAAATTATCAAAATTTACTGTACTTTCCACCGTACACGTCACACCGCTGTATGTCAAATCCCTGCATGTCGCATCAGTCCAAATATGTCTAACTACATGGGAAAAACCCCCCGAATATGTTGCATCTATTACGCGTCACCGCTGACCACCCATAAATGTGGGCCGCTGTTGTGCCAAAAATCAATTGGCTGCCAAATGGCGGCCGCATGAGCATGCACGAGATGATTTTAACAAAAATTTAACAAGATTATTAACTCTTAAAAACAAATATTTGTTTGCTCAACTTTATATCAAAGGTGTGTCTCAGTTTAACTTTTCCTTAATAAAAGGACTTAAATGGTCAAATCAGCTGCATTTCACCTGGACGGTGCAGCAAAATGCAGCTGATTTGACGTTTGCTCCAGGAGTTACGGAGCAAGACGGTGTCTTGTATGGCAAGCCAAGTGTCTCATTAATAGCCACTTTTACCTATTAATGAGACACTTGGCTTGCCATAATGGTCAAGAGCCCTCTAGCAACTGAAAATGGTATTGTTCAGTATTTTCCATGTCACAATGAATGAAATCGTCTGATCTCAGCCCAAAACTGAGTTATAAATATGGGGAAAAATATGTACTGTATAATAGTCGCTTTGTTGCAAAAGTTGTAGGACTTGCAAATTTATGCAAAAAGCTGTGACTTATATGACGAAAACTACGGTAGTTGAATGATGCATTTATTGCAATTAACCAACTTTGCTACATGCAGTCTTTTTATAGAGCAATTATGAAATGCATAGCTTGAAGTGTTTCATTTAAATCTTCTAGTCTGCTTTGGACAGTGACATGGCAGCACTGTTACTGCTGGTTTACCTCCTGCCTCCACCACCCGGTGGGAAGAAGAGGGCTATGAAGATCACTGTTTGAGAAGCTCTGAGCCACGTTGACTGGTTTCACAAAGTAAGTGGCCCCAACCAAGAGTGGTGTGTTATACTGTAGGGAAGTTGGAAAGCTCTTACCTGATTTTTATCTATTTTTTGTTCAACTGAAAATTCTCTTTCAGTCATGTCGCAATCATCAAGAGACAACAAGCTCAGTCCAGGGGTGACAGCCCTACATTCTAGCAGTTGGAACATCGCGTCTCACCATCAATGACTACTACATTGTGGTGGATCGTCAGCTCGTTCCCTTCAAGGCTGTCTTCAATTTCAGCCTTTGATGAACTCTTCAAAGCACATTATGTGTTTGGCATCTCACGATCAGGCCCTGCACAATATGTACACATTTGTGCAGACCACCATTTATAATATTGGTCTGTGTCATGAAAGCCCCAGGGTGAAGGACCTTAGAGCAACGCTCCTCAACTGAGTCAACTAAGTTAACAACAGAAAGATGCTTCAGTGTTTTGTTTGCAAGTGTACTTTGTGCTTTGTCAAAAATTTGGTTCGGCATCTTAAGTTCCCTCATGGCTTTGACCCTGGTTTGAAGTTTAAACTGTTATGTGACCAAGACGGATGTTGTCAAAGATTTTGCACATTTTTAGGCTTTCAAAAACATCTTCATAACAAGCACAGAGCTTGTATTGTGAATAATATTGAGGTGACATGCCCTAAGTCAGCAGATCAGTCTTTTGAGCTTTCTTCTGAAGAACCACCTTGTTTTTCTGAAGAACCACCTTGTTTTTCTGAAGAGCAACCACAGTTTGCTAAGCAGTGGAAGAAATAGGCAAAATACTCAAGAATTGTGGGCATCTCTGATTGGGAAACTACTTGGCTGTGGAATGACAACCAAAGTAATAAAGTCTGTTGTACAAAGTATAGAGGAGCTTGTAGATGAAGTTCAAACAAATATACAAGATGATGTTCTAAATATATGTTCTGACAATGAGAATTTGAAAGTCCAATTGGAGGATCATTTCAGAAGTCTAGGAAATCCATTCAGTGGTGTTAATACAGAGACAAAATGGAAGACACATTTTGTGGAGAAATGGAGGGTGGTCGAACCTGTTGAGATTGCCATTGGCGTTCGGTACGATTCGAGAAGAAATCGAACCTCTTGCACATATGATCAGGTTCCAGTAACAGTAAAGACTGTGAAATTATGTGAGCTAACAAATGGGGACATGATGGCAGATAACCTGCATGCTGACTTGAACTGTGAGGTTGATGTGGTGTCATGGGTTGCATGTTATGGCACGGAGTATTGCTCTGGTGTGATCGTGTGTTCCAAGAATAAAGATGGAATGCCAGTGTTTTGTCAAAGTGACATTGTTTTTGCTGGGAAATATTTTCTTGCACTCAAACACTTTGAGACACTTGGATTTGATGAACATTTTCACTCCTACCATGTGGTGAAGGGAGCGAAGTGAAATGATTTTGAAGCTTCTCTGCTGAGGGTTGACAAGTTGCAATTTTTCCAACCTTTTGACCTTCAGACAACATATGGTTTTGAGAGGAATGATATGTATGTGGTTCTTGTGCATGTGCCGTTGTAGAAAACATGGACTTCGGGGCGATGGCGCTGGTGTTGGTGGCTTGCCGTTCACCTCTGTCTGTTTTGATAAAAAAAAATTTTTCTGTTTTTGTCATTTTTCTTCGGTGACATCAACTCAATGCTTGTTTATGATCGCCAACAACTTTTCAATATACTGTTATCTACTGCAAACTCCGCCTTGTTCGACCACATTGATCGGGGCTCTGAACCCCCACCCCCTCTGCTTGTTGATGTCTCTGTTTACCTGCAGTGCGCGGCATTTCTGCCCGTCCAAAAACATCGCTCCAGGCCCCGTGGAAGATGTGCCGGCCGTCTCGTGAGGATTAAAGCCAGCATCAAGCTCTCTGCTGCTTCGTCATCTGTTGCTGACCATCTGATGTTAAACTGTCCATCCGGATGCTTTGCTGATCCACTCAACTCTAGCCTGCTGCAGGTGGTCAGGCCTGGCAGCGAGCACGTGCAGCGGACTGTGCGCGCAGCCACGGTGGTTTTAGCCGTCTCTAGTGGAACTTAACCAACTTCGGACTGTCGGATGCATCATCTCCGGCCGACCAACTGCTGGATATTCGCCTGTCCGGGTGCTTCGCTGATCCTGCTTGGTCCTGCCTGATCCCCGTAGTCGAGCCTGGCCAGTGCCACAGGCGCGTGCACAGCTGCAGCGTCTCTGGTCCTAGGAGGCGCAGTTCAAACTCCAAAAATCTGAAACAGCTGATCTGTGCTCCGTGCTCAGCTTTTCCTTCAGCTACTGGTCCTACTAAGATTGCTCTGCTGAATGTGAGGTTGCTGGCAAATAATACATTCATCTTAAACAACTTTTTTCTGCTCCAATAGATTGGACTTTATGTTTGTTACAGAGACCTGGCTCGCCCCTGGTGAGTTAAGTGTTTTTTCTTAACTTTTGCCGGTGGATTGTGTCTTTTTTAATGCTCCAAGGACTTCTGGTAGGGGTGGTGGATTATTAACAGTTTTTAAAAAGCTCTGGAACTGCAGACAACTACAGGCTGTAACTTTTCAGAGTTTTGAACTGCTGTATTTTGAGCTGGGCTGCTCCAACCCGACACTGTGCATGCAGCCTGATCTACAGGCCACCCTTGTACAACAAAAACTTCATAAGTGAATCCAAAAAAGTTCAATCTGGTCCTCTAGACATAAAAAAAAAAAAAAAAAAAAAAAAAAACAAAGCAAAAAAAAATAGAAACGTTTCGTCTCTCATCTGAGAGACTTCCATTTTTCTACCTGGATTATTGAGCATGCATCAGGATATTCATAAGTGAATGTTCTGACTTTCTGTCTGGAATACTGCTCATCTACGACAGGGTCTTGATTCTGGGAGACTTTAATGTACATGTTTGCTGCCCTGAAAAGCCTTTGGTGCAGGAATTTCTAAATCTGATCCAATCTTTCAACCTTGTGCAAAATGTTGTTGGTCCAACTCATCAACAGGGCCATACACTTGATTTAGTTCTGTCTCACGGTTTATCTGTGGTTAATCTGGAAATTGGGGATGCTATTGTTTCAGATCACAAACCCATTTCATTTGAAACCTCTGTTGTTCATGAGTCTAAATCCCCCGCTCCAGCCAAGAGTTGTCGGATATTTAACTCTTCAACCGCAGCTCTTTTTTCCTCTGTGTTCACTACTGATGCTGCCTCAGTCCCTGAAACCTCTGCCTGTATTAGTACGCAGGAGTTGCTCAGTAGGCATGATGCGACCTGCTCTAAGATCTTAGACCTCGTGGCCCCGCTAAAAATCAGGTGACCAAAGCGGGCACCACACCCCAGGTTGAACGCGACCACTCGAGCAGCCAAACGTCTATGCAGGAGAGCTGAGCATAAGTGGAAAAAGGACAAATTACAGGTTTCTTTTATTATGTTAAAAACATGTTTGAAAGATTATCAGAGCACCGTTAAATCTGAAAAGAACAAATACTTCTCCCAAATCATTGCTTCAAACAGTCATAATCCCCGTGTTCTTTTTAATACCGTAAATTCCATTTTAAATGTGCCTCGGTCCGCCAGCATGGAGGCCTCCGTTGACATCTGCAACAACTTTACCAGATACTTTGCTGATAAGGTAGAGTTGATTAGGTCATCCATCCCCCAGTCCACAACTGACCCCTCTGTCTTTGTCCCTTGCTCAGCTGTCTTCAAACAGTTTGAACCCATTTCACTCCCATTTCTAAACAAAGTTGTTGTTCAGATGAAACCCTCCGGTTCCCCTGCTAACCCCATTCCTTCGTCGTTTTTCAAACAAGTTCTACGCACGATTGGACCCTCTGTTCTTACTATTATAAATAGTAGTACTGTGACAAGTGTGGTTCCTGATGTTTTCAAACATGCAGTAGTTCATCCGTTAATTAAGAAACCTGGACTTGACCCTTCGACTTGCTCAAATTTTAGACCAATCTCAAAACTTCCCTTCCTGTCCAAAATCCTGGAGAAAATAGTTTTCATTCAATTAAACAAGTTTTTGAATGAGAACAGAATCTTCGGGATTTTTCAGTCTGGTTTTAAGCAACTCCACAGCACTGAAACAGCATTAGTGAGAGTTTGTAATGATATTATGATATCAAATGATTCTGGTCAATTTGTGGTACTTGTGCTCCTGGACCTTACTGCTGCTTTTGATACTGTTGACCACAGTATCCTTATATCACGGCTGGAACAGTGGGTTGGGATTACAGGTGCTGCATTAGAATGGTTCCGCTTATACCTGAGTGGCAGGAGTTTTTGTGTCAAGGTTGGTAATAATGTATCCGCCTCATTACCTCTTTCTTGCGGGGTCCGACAGGGTTCGATTCTTGGACCCCTTCTTTTCTCACTTTATTTGCTCCCACTGGGATCCATCCTGAGGAAACATGGTCTTTCATTCCATTGTTATGCTGATGACTGTCAGATCTACCTGCCTGTGAAAACAGCAAGTGTTTGCTCCATTCACCCTCTGTTAAAATGTCTGGTCGACATTAAGGCCTGGATGGCTTCAAATTTCTTAAGTTTAAATGATGCGAAGACTGAAGCCATTGTCTTTAGCTCTAGCTCAACTGCCACCACTGATCCTGTCATCATGGACTCTCTTCAGCCATATCTTAAGCAATCTGGTAAAAATCTCGGGATGGTTTTAGACTCTGACTTCAAGTTTGACAAACAAATCAACTCTGTTCTGCAGAAAAGCTTCTTCCATTTAAGACAGGTAGCTAAGCTCAAGCCAGTATTGTCCAGAACAGACCTTGAAAAACTAGTCCACGCCTTTGTCACGACCCAATTGGACTATTGCAATGCACTCTATGCTGGGGTCAGCCAGGCCACCATTTCACGTCTTCAGCTTGTCCAGAATGCTGCTGCTTGGCTTTTAACCGGAACTTGTAGGTCTGAACTTATTACACCAGTTCTGTCCTCCCTTCACTGGCTCCCTGTTCATACGAGGATAGTCTTTAAAATTCTTCTGTTGACCTTCAAATGCTTAAATGGCCTCGCACCCCTTTTACCTCTCTGAGCTACTGGAACCATACATTCCCTCTCGAGCCCTGAGATCATTCGTTCAGTTGGTTTTGGCTGTTCCAAAAACAAGACTGAAGCTCAGAGGAGATCGGGCATTTTCAGTCATGGGTCCAAAACTCTGGAACAACCTGCCCCCCAACATTAGGCAGGCCACCTTTCTTCCTCACTTCAAGTCCCTGCTAAAAACACATCTGTTCTCGAAAGGCATTTCACACAGTGTAAATGGATTTAAGAGGGGTTTTTTTTGTTCTGTGACCCTATGTTTTAAATGCTTTTTATTAATTCTTCAGTTATTATTATTAGTGTATTGTATTTTTTTTCTCTTTAATTTCCCATTGATATTGTTGTTGTTAAGCACTTTGATAACAGGTTCCATTTTAAATGTGCTCTATAAATAAAGTTGACCTGACTTGACAGGATTTTTGGAGATGTCTTTTAAATAACTTTTCACATAAACTTGTTTGGTACAAACTTGGACATAAACTTGAAATTTATTATTTCAGTAATTCCATTCAAAAAGTGAAACTTGTATATTATATTCATTCATTACACACAGACTGATATATTTCAAATGTTTAATTTCTTTTAATGTTGATGATTATAACTGACCCTGGTGAGAGGCGCCGAGCAGGAGTGGGCATACTTATTGCCCCCATCTTGGTGCCTGTGTGTTGGGGTTCACCCCGGTGAATGGGAGGGCGGACTCCCTCCACCTACGTGTGGGGGGACGGGTTCTGACTGTCATTTGTACTTATGCACCAAACGACAGTTCAGATTATCCACCCTTTTTGGAGACCTTGGAGGGGGTACTGGAAAGTGCACCTCCTGGGAACTCCCTTGTTCCGCTGAGGGATTTCAATGCTCACATGGGCAATGACAGTGAGACCTGGAGGGGTGTGGTTGGGAGGAACAGCCTCCCTGAACTGAACCCGAGTGGTGTTCCGTTGATGGACTTCTGTGCACATCATGGATTGTCAAAAGCGAACACCATGTTCAAGCATAAGTGTGTCCATAAGTGCTCTTGGCACCAGGACACCCAAGGCCGCAGTTCGATGATCGGCTTTGTCATCGTCTCATCTGATCTGCAGTCACATGTCTTGGACACTCGGGTGAAGAGAGGGGCGGAGCTGTCCACTGATCACAACCTGGTGGTGAGTTGGCTCCGATGGTGGGGGAGGATGCCGGTCAGACCTGGCAGACCCAAACGTATTGTGAGGGTTTGCTGATAATGTCTGGCAGAGTCTCCTGTGAGACGGAGCTTTAACTCCTATCTCTGGGAGAACTTTGAACATGTTCCGGGGGAGGTGGGGGACATTGAGTCCGAGTGGGCCATGTTCCGTGCCTCTATTGTCGAGGCGGCTTACCGGAGCTGCGGCCGCAAGGTTGTCAGTGCCTGTCGCAGTGGCAACCCTCGAACCCGGTGGTGGACACCAGCGGTGAGGGATATTGTCAGGCTGAAGAAGGAGTCCTATCGGGCTTTTTTGGCCTGTGGGACCCTGGAAGTAGCTGATGGGTACCAGCAGTCCAAGTGACATGCGGCTCGGATGGTCGCTGAGGCAAAAACTCGGCCATGGGAGGAGTTCGGAGAGGCCATGGAGAATGACTTCTGCACGGCTTCAAGGCGATTCTGGTCCACCGTCCAGCATCTCAGGGGGGGAAAGCGGTACACCACCAACACTGTTTATAGTGGGAGTGGTGTGCTACTGACTTCAACTCGGGATGTCATGGGTCGGTGGACAGAATACTTTGAAGACCTCCTCAATACCACCGGCACGTCTTTCACTGAGGAAGCGGAGCCTGGGAACTCTGGGTCGGACCCTCCAATCTCTGGTGCTGAAGTCACCGAGGTAGTTAAAAAGCTCCTCGGTGGCAGGGCCCCAGGGGTGGATAAGATTCGCCCGGAGTTCCTTAAGGCTCTGGATGTTGTAAGGTTGAGTTGGCTTACGCAACTCTGCAGTATTGCGTGGACATCGGGGGCAGTTACCCTGAATTGGCAGATCGGGGTGGTGGTCCCCCTGTTCAAAAAGGGACCGTAGAGTGTGTTCGAACTACAGGGGGATCACGCTTAAGCCTCCTTGGTAAGGTCTATTCGGTGGTTCTGGAGAGGAGGGTCCGTCGGATAGTCAAACCTTGGATTCAGGAGGAGCAGTGTAGTTTTCACCCTGGTTGTGGAACACTGGACCAGCTCTACACTCTCAGCAGGTTCCTGGAGGGTGTGTGGGAGTTTGCCCAACCAGTCTACATGTGCTTTGTGGACTTGGAGAAGGTGTTTGACCGCGTCCCTAGGGAACCTGTGGGGGGTACTCTGGGAGTATGGGATACCGGGCCCTTTGATACGGGCTATTAGGTCCCTGTATGACCAGTGTCAGAGCCTGGTCCATATTGCCGGCAGTAAGTCGGGCTTGTTTCCGGTGAGAGTTGGACTCCGCCAAGGTTGCCCTTTGTCACCAATTCTGTTCATAACTTTTATGGACAGAATTTCTAGGCGCAGCCAAGGTGTTGAGGGGATCCGTTTTGGTGGCCTTGGGATTGCGTCTCTGTTTTTTGCAGATGATGTGGTCCTATTGGCTTCATGAAATCGTGATCTACAGCTTTCACTGGAGCGGTTTGCACAGAGTGCGACGCGGCCGGGATGAAGATCAGTTCCTCCAAATCCGAGGCCATGGTCTTGAGCCAGAAAAGGGTAGAGTGCCCTCTCTGGGTCAGGGAGGAGGTCCTGCCCCAGATGGAAGAGTTCAAGTATCTCGGGGTCTTGTTCACGAATGAGGGAAAAATGGAGCGTGAGATCGATAGGCGGATAGGTGCAGCGTCAGCAGTGAAGTGGGCGCTGTACAGGTCTGTTGTGGTGAACAGAGAGCTGAGTCAAAAGATGAAGCTCTCAATTTACCGATCAATCTACGTTCTTACCCTCATCTATGGTCATGAGCTTTGGGTTGTGACCGAAAGAACGAGATCTCGGATACAAGCGGCCAAAATGAGTTTTCTCCGCAGGATGTCTGGGCTCTCCCTTAGAGATAGGGTGAGAAGCTCGATCATCTGGGAGGGACTCAGAGTAGAGCCGCTGCTTCTCCACGTCGAGAGGAGCCAGTTGAGGTGGCTCGGGCATCTGTTTAGGATGCCTCCTGGACGCCTCCCTGGTGAGGTGTTCCGGACACGTCCCACCGGAAGGAGGCCCACAGGAAGACCCAGGACATGCTGGAGGGACTATGTTTCTCGGCTGGCCTGGGAACACCTCGGGATTCCCCCGGAGGAGCTGGAACAACGAGCTGGGGAGAGGGAAGTCTGGGCCTCCCTATTTAGGCTGCTACCCCCGCGACCCGACCCCGGACAAATGGAAGAAAATGGATGGATGGATGGATGGATGGATTATAACTGACAACTAATGAAAAACCCAAATTCAGTATCTCAGAAAATTTAAACATTACTTAAGACCATGAAAAAAGGATTTTTAGAAATGTTGGCCAACTGAAAAGTATGAACATGAAAAATATGAGCATGTATGAGTGCTCAGTACTTAGTTCAAATTTAAATTCAAATTCAAAAATACTTTATTAATCCCAAAGGGAAATTATTTGTTATTGTAACTCGTTATCCTCGTTTCATTAAGAGATGTTATAGACACTGATGGCTGTAGGCAGGAAGGATCTCTTGTAAAGGTCCATCTCACAGTGGATCCTAAGAAACTGGCTGCAGATGCCGTCCGATCCGTCCACCCAGACTCGGCTAGGCTCTCAGTTCCCCCGGGCTGTAGGATCGCCCAAATGACGGGTAGAACTCCTCCCACAGCGATGGCCACTCCTCCCAGCAGTCTGCCGAGCTCCTCGTTGCTGCGGACAGCCAACTGCATTTGCCGAGGGACGATTCTGTCCTTCCGCTATCATGAGCCGTGTTTCCTGCTAGTTCCAGGATCTCAGTGGTCAGGCACTCGAGCACAGCTGGCAGGTAGATGAGAATGCGTCCACAGAACATCCTTTTCAACTCATTTGAGATTTTGGGCTGTAATTGAGATATTATTTGAGCTTTTGAGATGTTAATCAGCTGCTGTTGGTTGTAGAAAACTGCCTTGTTGCCATGGTTACGCATCATAACAAATGTCCAAAACTAAAAACCTTTCAGTAAAAATACTTCCAGCTGCACATCATCTGATACCAGAGGAAACAATCATCTAAAAAATGTGATTTACATCCAGAAAAAGAGGAATTAAAGTTTCCAAAAGCAAAATCTCAGAATGAAAGTAACAGAGCTGCACCAACATGAAGCCACCTTGAGCAGCGCAATTCAAGAATTCAATTCTAGTTGTTGCTCCTATTGCCTCTAATACTGCAACAATGGAGCGTGGCTTGCAGGCTCCTTGTTCCACACTCCTGTTTTATTAGTAAACATTTATGCACCAAACTTTGATAAACCAGATTTTATAAACAATCTAGTTAGCACACTTCCATATCTTGATACTCATTTGTTAATTCTAGCTGGAGACCTGAATTGTGTAATGAATCCATCATTAGATCGCTCCTCATCTCGGTCCTATACACAGTCTAATATGTCTAAATCTATTTTGGATTTTGTGTCCCAAAATGGATATGTAGATCCATGGAGGACACGGAATCCACTAACAAGGACCTATTCTTTTTACTCTCAAATACACCAATCCTATTCCCGTATAGATTATTTTTTTGTTGATAGCTCTTTAATGCAGAGAGTCACGTCTTCTGAATACTATCCGATTGTTATTTCAGACCATTCTCCTCTAAGCATTGATATAAATTTTATAAACAAACCCAATTCTAGTCCTCGTTGGAGATTTAATACTCTCCTGTTATCAGATGAGCCATTTAATAAATTCATCTTATCATCAATTGATGATTTTCTAAGGTTCAATAAGAGCGATACAATTTCTCCCTCACTACTGTGGGAAACATTAAAAGCTTATCTTCGGGGTCAGATTATCTCTTTTTCAGCTAATATTAATAAAAATCTACGCACTAAGATATCAGAAATATCAACAAAAATTCAGAATATTGATAGGCAAAATGCCGTTAATCCATCACATGATTTGCTGAAACAGCGACAGGATCTTCAGATGGAACTCGATCTTTTAACTACATCTGATGCGGAGCGACTCTTGATACGATCTCGAGCCACTTATTATGAACATGGGGGAAAAACCAAGTAGACTTCTGGCACATCAATTGAAACGAAAAGCCGGCTCTCACATAATATCACAAATCAACGATCGATCGGGCAATCTTGTTTCAGATCCTGTCTCTATTAATGATACTTTTAAAAAATTCTACTGCAATTTGTATAAGTCTGAACTACAAGCAGACTCAAATGAGCTATGTGCCTTTCTTCAGGATATTGACATACCTAGGATAGACAAATTGCTTTCTGACCAACTTGAAGCTCCCATTAAATTAGAAGAAATATTTGCGTCAATTAAGGATATGCAAAGTGGTAAAACACCTGGCTCAGATGGTTTCTCTGCCGAATTTTTCAAAAAATTTAAAGATAAAATAGCCCCTCTTCTTCTTGAGGTTTATAATGAGTCATTTGGGCAGGGCTTGTTGCCTCCCACCTTGACTCAGGCCTCAATTTCTCTCCTGTTAAAGAAGGATAAGGATCCTACTGCCTGCGAGTCCTATAGACCTCTTTCACTTTTGAATGTGGATTTTAAGATTTTGTCTAAAGTACTCGCGACTCGGCTTGAGACAGTTCTCCCTCGGATTATTTCACAAGAACAGAATGGATTCATTAAAGGTCGCCAGTTGTTTTTTAATACTCGTACACTGTTGAATACAATTTTTTCAACTCATTCCTCTAAATCTCCTGAAGTGATAATTTCTCTTGATGCCGAGAAAGCTTTTGATCGAGTGGAATGGGAATATCTCTTTGCTGTTCTTAATGGGTTTGGTTTTGGAGAGAGGTTTGTGTCTTGGATCAAGCTACTTTATACATCCCCTCAAGCATGTATTCTCAGTAATTCCGTCCAATCTGATTATTTTACGGTGGGACGTGGTACTAGACAGGGTTGCCCTCTTTCTCCCCTCTTGTTTGCGTTAGCCATTGAACCCCTATCCGTTGCTCTAAGATCCCTTTCTTCTTTTCATGGAATCGTCCGCTCTGGTGTCGAGCTTAAATTGTCCTTATATGCAGATGACCTTCTCCTGTATGTCTCTGACCCTTTACGGAGTCTTCCCCCAATTTTAAATATTCTAGAAAAATTTGGATCATATTCTGGCTATAAAATTAACTCACTTAAAAGTGAATGCTATCCAGTGAATTCATTAGCTTTAAAGCTTAAGCCTTCTGATATCCCTTTTAGGCTCAGTCCCTCGGGATTTAGGTATTTAGGAATTAATATTACACGTACTTTGCCCTCAATGTTTTCTCAGAATTATGCCTCACTAGTTTCCCAAATTGCATCAGATTTACAGAGATGGAACTCTCTCCCTCTTTCATTGATTGGTAGGATTAATATTATCAAAATGAATGTGCTACCTAGACTTTTGTTTTTATATCAAAATATCCCTCTGTTCTTGCCCAAACAGTTCTTCAGGTCCCTGGATCAGATGGTCTCATCTTTTTTATGGAACGGAAAGGCCCCCAGAATGAGACTTTCTTTATTACAACAGTTCACCACAAACGGGGGTCTTTCTCTACCTAATTTTACAATGTATTACTGGTCCTCACATATCCATAAACTGACTTATTGGTTAAATTCACCTGATCTGATTTGGTGTAAACTTGAAATTCAGTCGATTTCTGCATCTTTTTCGCCCGCTTCAATTATTTATTCATCATTACCAATTAAATTATCCTCAGTTACTACAAATCCTATAGTGCTCTCAACACTCAGGATCTGGTCACAATTTAGGTCCCACTTTAAATTTGTATCACCCTCTAATAAAATGCCGTTACTAAAGAATCACATTTTTTCTCCAGCATCTAATAATGCTGCCTACAGAATTTGGTATGAGAAAGGTATTAGAACAATGAGAGACCTGTACGAAGATGGTTTATTTCTTAGTTTTTCAGAATTGTCTTCTAAATTTAATCTACCCACTTCACATTTGTTTCTTTACTTCCAAATTAGGCATTGCGTTTCATCGCAGTTTCAAAATTTTCTAACTTTGCCTACTGACCCACCATGGGTTGAACTCTTAGTTTTGAGCCCCAATTTGAAATCTCCTCTTTCAATTATTTATGGAAAACTTATGGCAATAGAGGCCGACTCATCGGGTAAAACTAGAACTGCATGGGAACGTGAACTGGGTGTTAAACTATCAGATTCATGGTGGGATAAAGTTATTCTCAGCATACGTCAGAGTACACCATGTGCCAGACTACAGTTAATACAATTTAAAGTAATAAATAGAGTACACTTCTCAAAAACACGTTTATCTAAAATGTTCCCCTCAATACCAGACCAGTGTGATAGATGTCAGACTTCACCTTGCAACTTAAGTCATATGTTCTTTTTCTGCCCAAAACTGCAAGGGTTTTGGAAATATTTTTTCTCCATACTCTCAGGAGTTTTTAAGATTCAGTTTCAAAGTGATCCACTTATTGCTATTTTTGGAGTTCCTGGGACCACACTTAATCTATCCCGCCAGCAGGGGGAGGTCTTGGCCTTTTGCTCTCTCCTTGCCAGACGTTGTATTTTGCTCGCCTGGAAATCTCCCACACCACCATCTACATCACAATGGCTTAATACTGTAAGATTATACTTGAAGATGGAAAAAATTTTACTAACAGTGAAAGGTAGTTCAGAAAAATTTACCCACAAGTGGACACCCTTTGTGTCATATGTAAAATCTTTACCTTCATAGCGTATAGACTGATACGATTGACTCATCACATTACCATGTGACTTGTTTTTAGAGGATAAATGAAAGACTGAAATACTGTTTTCCTTTTGGTTTGTTGGGTCCCTCCTGTTCGTTCCTCCTCCCCCTCTCTCTCTCTCTTTTTTTACTTCGATTTTTTTTTCTCTCTCCATTTTTTTTTTTTTTATTTTTTTTATTTACTTGCCTTATTTTGTCTTGTTTTTGGTTAAGGGGGGAAGGGGAGGGAGGGGAAGAGGGGAGGGAGGGGGGAAAGGGGGAAGGAAAAAAAAGAAAAAATTGGAGAAGTCATGTAAATTCTGTTTAATGTATGTAATGTCAATTATATATTCTCCTGATAAATAAAAAATTTAAAAAAAAAAACAATGGAGCGTGGCATGGAGTTGATCAGTCTGTGTCACTGCTCAGGTGTTATGAGAGCCCAGGCTGATCTGATAGTGGTCTTCAGCTCTTCTGAATTGTTGGGTCTGGTGTATCGCATCGTCCTCTTCACAATACCCCATAGATTTTCTATGGAGTTAAGGTCAGGCAAGATTGCTGGCTAATTAAGAACATGGAAACCATGGTATTTAAACCAGGTACTGGTAGCTTTGGCACTGTGTGCAGGTGCAAAGTCAGCAGCAGGAAGCATGAAGTGATCTAAAACTTGCTGCTAGATAGCTGCGTTGACCTAGGACCTCAGAAAACACAGTTTACCAACACCAGTAGATAACGTGGCACCTCAAACTATTACCGCCTGTGGAAACTTGACACCGGACCTCAAGCAACATGAATTCTGGGACCTTGATTTCCAAATGAAATGCAAAATTTATTTTAATCAGAGAACATAACTTTGAAAATGTCATCTTCATGTGTTTGCCCACTGTGTTTTCTGAGGTCCAAGGTCAATGCAGCCATCTACCAGGAAGTTTTAGAGCACTTGATGCTTCCTGCTGCTGACCAACTTTATGAAGATGCAGATTTCATTTTCCAACAGGACTTGGCACCTGCACACAGTGCCAAAACTACCAGTACCTGGTTTAAGGACCATGGTATCCCTGTTCTTAATTGGCCAGCAAACTGGCCTGACCTTAACCCCATAGAAAATCTATGGGGTATTGTGAAGAGGAAGATGTGATACACCAGACCCAACAATTCAGAAGAGCTGAAGGCCACTATCAGAGCAACCTGTGCTCTCATAACACCTGAGCAGTGCCACAGACTGATCCACTCCATGCCACGCTGCATTGGTATGGTATGGTATAAAGTTTATTAATTTTAAAAAGTACAAAACAATTCCATAACAATATAAAAAAGATACAAAAGATTTAAAATGAAAGGCAGCAGAAAGAAGAAAAAAATCTTATTATATCTGCCCCTTTTTTCACACAATTATTTCAATCAAAATAATTTTCAAGTAACAGAACAAAATAAATAACTCTTTCTAATCTTTCTAATTCTAATACAAAACACACACTAATCTACTTCATATATACTTTTTTTAATAATTCAGCATTGATCTTTTTATTAAATGTACACATGGACTTGGCATTTTTCACATCACTCTCTAGACCATTCCACAATCCAACTCCTTGGATTGAGGTAGACCTTCCCTTCAGACTAGTTCTGATTTTTGGTTTGACAAATATCTCTATCCCCTTAAGATTATAACAACTTTGTCTTTTAATGAAATTTCTTTGGATATTTAATGGTAACATGTTATTTTGAGCCCTATACAAAACTGATAAAATACTGTAATCTACTAAATCATGGAACTTCAATAACTTCAGTTGATAAAATAATGTGCTTGATGGGTGACTGTAATGCTTTCTGGTGATAATTCTTACAGCTCTTTTCTGTAAAATAAAAATAGGTTTTGTAAATGTTTTACACGCTTTCCCCCAAACATCAATGCAATAGATTAAATGTGGAACAATGATTGTGTTATACAACACGTACAGAGCTTTATCATTTAATAATTCCCTGACTTTGTATAGTACTGCAATAGATTTAGATATTTTTGTTCTTACAGAATTTATGTGATTTTTCCATGTTAGCTGTTCATCAATGATTACACCCAAAAATTTAATCTCATTAACTCTACAAATCTCAACACCCTCAATTTTAAATGGATCATCAACAGTTCTCTTTTTGTTACTAAATATCATGTATTTAGTTTTATCTAAATTTAATGATAATTTATTAAGTTTAAACCAAGTTTGTATTTTATCAAATTCTGTCTTCATCAATTCCAACATCCGTTTTACATCTTTACCCAAACAAAAAAATGTGGTGTCATCTGCAAAAAGGACACATTTGAGGAGTCCTGATACATTCACTAAGTCATTCACATATAAAATAAATAACTTTGGTCCAAGTACAGAGCCTTGAGGAACTCCACAAGTGATATTGCACAGGTCAGATCTTACACCATTTATTTGTACAAACTGTTTCCTATCTTTTAAATAGCTAGATACCCAGTGTAATGCTGGTCCTCTTGTACCATATTTATTTAATTTTTCAAGGAGAATAGTGTGGTCAATAGTATCGAATGCTTTTTTTAAATCAACAAAAATACTAACACAATACTGTTTTTGATCGACAGCAGTAGTTATTTGTTCTATTATTTCCATGAGAGCCATTGATGTAGAGTTTTTTGCTCTAAACCCATACTGACTGCTACTTAGAATGTTTTGTTTAGTAATAAATTTATCTAATCTGGTCACAAATAGTTTTTCTAGAATTTTTGAGAACTGTGGTAATAAGGATATTGATCTATAATTATTGAACATACATTTATCACCATTTTTAAAGAGAGGAACTACCTTTGCTACTTTCATATTGTCAGGAAATATTCCTTTTGAAAATGATAAATTACAAATATATGTAAACGGCTCGATAACATAACTCATTATGTCCTTTACAAACATCATATCCATGTCCACCCAGTCTTTTGATCTCTTATCTGTAAGATTTTTTACAACATTCATTATTTCTTCTTTGTCAGTTCCATTAAGAAAAATACTGTTGTCACAACTTATAACTGAATGGTTCACATTATTGTCTACTTTTGGTATTTTAGCTGCAAGGCTTGATCCAACGTTCACAAAGTGATGATTAAATCCATCTACAATTTCATTTTCATCATGGATTTCATCGTCATCCTTCAAAAAATATTGTGAAATACCTGTTTTTGCTTTATGACTTTTCAGAACACTATTTATTACTCGCCATGTTGCTTTCATATCACCATTACTTTTATTTAATAAATCACTATAATATTCCTCCTTGTGTTTCCTTATAATCGCTACTAATTTATTTTTACACTTCTTATATTTCTCTTCAGCCTCTTGTGTTCTCAATTTCAAGAAACATGTATACAATATTAATGTTAAGAACATTTAAAATGACTAGAATCTCCAACTTACAATTAATACAGTATAAAGTTCTTTATAGAGTACATTATACAGGTCAGCGAATGTTTAGGATGGGATTTACATCATCTAACAACTGCTCACAGTGCACAGGCAATATTCCTGATGATTATATCCATGCACTCTGGTTCTGCCCACCCGTTCAGAGGTTCTGGGTCCAGGTTTGTGAAGACTTGTCTAAATGTCTGAAATGTAATATTCCACTCTCTCCGTCTGTTTGCTTATTGGCTATCTTGGAAGATGTTACCCTGGAAAAAAATACATGTCGCATGATTTTCACAGCCTTATGCATCGCAAAGAAAACCATACTCCTGAATTGGAAAAATAAAAATAATCTTAGCATTAATCAGTATAAAAATCTGCTGTTAGATCATATTAGTCTTGAAACAGCATCTGCCGACACATTGGATCAATCTCTGTGGGCTCCTTTGATCGGCTCCGTTACATAGTGAGGGTGGGTAGTCTGGGATCTGACCTTGTGGGGCCTTGGGGTTGATGTGGAGGTGGGTGTATGGGTTTGGGGCCCCGGGGGGGTTGCCGGGGGCTGGGCTCTTGGGGGTACCTGGGCAGGGGGGCACTGCTTTCCCTCTGGGGAGGGCCTGGGTGGTTCTGGGGGATGTCTGCTGGTGGCTGCATGCAGGCCCTCAGGTGGTCTATGGCGGCGGTCGTGGGTCACCGATCTGGTAGCCTGGCTGTGCTGATGTGGGTTCGGGGTGGGCGCGGGGGCTTGGGGTTCTGGGGGCTTGTCGCCCCCGGGCTTGGGCCTGTGGGGTTCGGGGATCTTGGGCTCTGGCGGGTGGGTTGCCGGGCTCTGGGCCGGCTTGCGCTCTGGTGCCCGGTTCTGGGCGGGGGCCTTCGGCTCGCTGGTGGGTTGTGGGTCATGGGCTGGGGGGTTGGGTGTTTGGGGGCGTGACCAGTGGCCCCTAGGAGGGGGTAGTTTGACCCAGCCTAGGTGTCTAGTGTGCTATGTGTTTTGAGAGATGTCCGAATGAGGGGTGGGTGTAGTATTTCTTCTGGAGTGGGGATGGGGTGGATGTCCTTGGGGGCGGCCCGGGACTGTGCATGGCCGGCTGGCTGGCCCCTTTCCTGTGGTGGGGGCTCGCTCCCGGTACTTCCTGGCACTGTCGGCGGTTGGGCGGGCGCTCTTGGCCGGGTCGTCCTGGTGGGGTTTGGCTCCATCTGGTAGCGGGCTGACTGCGATCTGTGGGGGTCCTGGTGGCCCTCGGGTGTGTAGGCTGCTGGTGCAGCTTCTGGCGGCCCTCGGGGCTCTGTCCCTCTCTGGTCTGGAGCTCAGCGGGCCTGACGGTCGGTCCAGATGGAGAGGTGTCTTGGCCTCAATCCCTGGGTGGACCTTGGGGGGCTGGGGGGGGGGGGGGGGGGTGTTGGGTCAGTGGGGGAGCTGACCCCCTGTGGGAGCATTTGCTCTCACAGTTATTTCTCCCCATCCCTCACCATGCACCTCCACCCTCTTCATTTCAATTCCATACATTTAGGGTTGTTTGGGCTCGGGTGTGCTGCAACAATTTTACATCTTTGTTGACCATAGCCACCTGGGACTCAATTTTATTGTACACCTTAGACATTCATTCATAACATCCTCATGACATTCATATATAGGAATTTGAGGTGGGCACATGGCTATGGGTGGTGGGATGACCTTACTCTCACCCCCTGTGCCTGTGCTCACTTACAACGGTTGCATTTAGACACTAGGGTTTGGATAGAGTTGGGGTGGAGGGGAAACTGGCACCATGCCAGCCTTTGCTCCTTCTTCTTTCCTTTTTAATGGCACTATACAACAACACACATCAACAGCACATCTAGGGGTGGGGGTGTATGTGTCGGGGTCTTATTTTTAGTTATTTATTTATTTATTTTTATTTATTTTTTTTCTCCTCTTCCTACCCACCTAGTTCCCTGACTGCCATTCCAGGGGTGGGGTCCGGGAGAAGGGCAGGCCGTCGGGTGTTGACCAGGATTATGTGGGGGTTCAGGGTCTGGGGGGTGCCATGGGCGGTGCTGGCGCTGTGCTCTCCCTGGGGTTGTTTGGACCCCCTGAGCTTGGCTCTTGGGTGCCATGGTTGGCCCGCTGGCCGGGGTGGCTGCCGGGGCCTGGCGGGCGGTCGGCTGGGGGTGCGTGCTTGGTTGTTGGCGGTGTGTGGGGGTGGTCGGTGGCGTGTCCTCTTCATGGTGGGGGGGTATCCTGTCGGCGGGGCATGGCCTGGGCCGGGTCTGGGGTATTGGCTCTTCTCCGCTCAAGAATGAATGGGTTTACCTCCTGGGTTTGGGCATGGGCTGCCCCCTGTAGAGGGCGGGTACATGTCTTGGACCTGGGGGGTATAGAGTGTGTATCGGGAATAAGAATGAAATGTATCGTTATTGTATGTCTTTGAGTGAATGAATGTGAGATTGAGGTTGGGATAGTGTGATTGTGTATGTGTATGAATGGGTATTTGTTAGGCCGAGACTCGGACTGCCCCCTCTTTGATACAACTGGGGGTGCTTGGCATCGCGCCCCTATCGCGCGGCCCCCTGGTGGGGTGTGCCCTTGCCTGCCGGCGCGCTTGGGGCCCTTGGTATCGGGGGCTGGGCGCTTGGGCGTGTGTCGGCTCGGCCTGGTGTCTGCCTGGTGGGGCTCGGGTCCTCTGGCCCTGTCGGGCCTTGGCCTGGGTGGTGTGAGTCCTCGGTGCCCGGGCCTCGGTGCCTGGACCTGGACCTACATCGGTGCGGCGGGTGCCGACGGAGGCCTATGAGTTTGTCGCTGTTGGCCCCGGGGGGTCACTGTATGTGGTTGCTGGTGGGGATCTTCCGGTTCTCCCCTGTGGTCCGTTCTGGGGGGTGGGTGAGTGGTTCG
>NC_056502.1:53559260-53563762 GCF_014905685.2 Nematolebias whitei
AGTGCTGTGGAGAGGTTTAAAGCCAGATTGGAATAGCTCTAAGATGGTGCGACCCTCCAGGAAGCACTTCAACTGGGACTCAACTATTTTCTCCAGTAGTTTGGAAACAAATGGGAGTTTGGAGACAGGCCGGAAGTTGGAAACGACTGAGGGGTCAAGGTTTGGTTTTTTCAGGAGAGGCTGGACAGCAGCATGTTTAAAGGTTTTTGGCACCATGCCAGTGGATAAACTACTGTTTACTATAGTAAGAATGGACATACCTAAAGTAGGAAAAACCTCCTTTAGTAGTCGAGGGGGGACCACATCAAAGGGGGAACCAGAAGGTTTCAAGTTGCACATGACCTGCTCTAGAGAAGACAGAGTGATGGGTTCAAAATGGTCAAATGGAGCTACAGATTGAGGTGGGATGGATGGGTCATGAGTTGGAGGGGAAATGAGAGCTCGGGTGGTCGCAATTTTTTCCAAAAAGAAATGTAAGAAGTTGTCACACAGCTCAGTCGAGGCTTCCAGAGGTGATGGTTCAGTGAGGTGGAGAACAGAGTTTAGGGTGGAGAAGAGGACACGTGGGTTGTGAGAGTTTGAGGTAATTATATCAGAGAAGTATTTGGATTTAGCAGCTTTTACTGTTTTCTGATAACGGCACCAACTCTCTTTAAGAATTTGAAAAGAGACTTGCACCCTGTCTTTCCTCCATTTGCATTCCGCCCTCCTACATTGCTGCCTAACGGCCTTGGTGATGTCACTCAGCCAAGGTTCTGCTCTGAGTTTTGATTTTCTAGTTTTAACCGAAGCAACATGATCCAGAGTCTTTAAGCAGACAGAGTTGAATTGGGATGTCAGCTCCTCAGTAGTAGTGAGAAACACCGGGGGCTGAATTATCATTTCAGAGTTATAAACATTTGTGAAACATGTGGCATAACTATGTAGTGAACTAAGCCTCAGGTCAAATCTGGCCTTGAGGGCCTTCCTGGAAAAAGAACTGTATTTCATTGATTTGAGTCCAGAAACACAAGATTAAGTTCATCCAGAGACTTTCTAAAGTGTCCTGCACTGATCAATTGAAAGAACACTCTCTTTTTCTATTATCATTACTATTTTACAAATGTTTTGATAATCAAAGTGTGTTTAGTTCAAACCATTTTCAAATGTTGAAGTGAACTAATCATTTTTAAATCCGCTGTGAAACAGTATTAGTGATTTTTAATCCTGATTCAAAGTAGAAACCAAGTTAGAATGTGTTACAGAGTAATGATTCATCTTCTTGATCTTCTGTCTGAAATGAGCAAGTTGTGATGTTGGTCAAAGGTCAAGTTTCGGTCAACTGTAAGTTTACTGGAAAGAAATGTCATGTTTAACTTTTACAGAAAGATATTAGAGAATTGACTCCACGAAGTCTGGGTCCTTCAAAAACATTTTCTGTCTGTTCTTAAACAATCTAATCTTTTTCCCTTGACTTTTAATAACCTCTTACATCACTAAAACACACCCCTGTTTGGTCAATCGACCAATCAGGAAGTTCTCAAATGAACCGGAAGTGACCTCTTTAAAAGGTTTAACACTTCCTAGTTCAGGGAGAAGAACGCTGGGAGAATGCTGAGAGAATGCTGTGAGTTAGTTCCGAGAGCAGCAGAGTTCAGAATGCTGGAATTCAGAATGCTGGAGAAAAAGCAACTAAGCTGAACGAGAGAAGTTCAGAGGAACTATGAAATGTCTGTTCTGGGATGATCTCACGACTCCGAACGGTTCCCTACTATCCTTACGGAGACGCTGGAGAGCGTTTGAAGGCAACTCTACACCGAAGTCGGAATTATCCTCTGCCAAGGTAAAAGAGTCGATCTTCAACCGCAAAGTGTACCGTTGGTTAAACTGGGTCCAGAAGGAGCGTGTTGTTCTGGTTATAACAGACAAATTCCCTCACCCATCTCTCTCAAGATAAACTTCATTTTCCATCTTTAAAACTCTTCTATCCTACTAGAAATTAATCCAGATATTTTCAGAAATGTCTGTTGTAATGCTTGAAGTGAGGGAAATCATGGCCGTATGGTTTCCTAATCGTAAAGCTTGCTAATTAATTATGTTGTTGTGAAATCAATTTGCCAAATTAATGTAAATGTTTGATGTTGAACTTTGATTCTGTTAATAAATGACCGCATTCATTTGATGGGTCAAAGAAAATTAACGTCTCACGTTACATTTTAATTATTCAATGCACGATATTATTCAGTCCAGAAAAATGAATGAATCCGTTTAATTTATGGATAATATATCACAGATATATGTTCCTCTTCAACTACATAACTAAAATGTACTAACCTGTGTTTTCTGTTGTCTGAAAAGACGTTATGTCTTACACCAACCACTCTGTACCCAAACTTCTTGAAGAACTGACCTGACCTGACTGAAAAATGTTGGATTTTATACCTGGATTATTGAGCATGGACTTTGGTCTTGAAGAACTGTTGTTAATCCCACCGAACATTAACCGCCAGAACACCATGTGATTGTTTGGCACATGCGCATTCAGAGTACGTCGCTATAGACCCGCCCCCGACGTCCTGACGCATGTTACGTAAATGAGAACCGTGAAGACTCAATCACACATACACACCTTGAGAGTTAGTGAGTTTAAAAATAAACTCTTCACCAATACTCCAGAAATGACAGGCATTCATAGGTGACACTGATCCAATACGGGAAGTGTATCTAACTCTTCATGAACTCCACAGTGTAAAAAAAAATAAACTCCACATACTCAAACTCTGAAAAAGTAACACTTTTTTTTTTTTTTTTTTTTTTCATTTAGCCTTTATTTATCCAGGTTAGTCTCATTGAGCCACGAGAACTCATTTTCAAGAGAGACCTGTTTAGGGAGCACATGGTGGGGGTTAAGGGCCTTGCTCATGGGCCCAGGGTGGGGCAAATGAGGGTGGGGGCAAGTGTGAGTGTTTCACCTACCCCACCCACAATTTTGATGTTGTCGGGGCCGGGGCGTGAACCGGCGATCTTCAGATCACAGGCCCACCTCTCTAACCTCTGCGCCACCACTCCCCACTCCCTTTTGCATTTGCTTTGTGGGTTGAGAAATGGCTACATAAAAAAAAAAAAGACTTTGGTTGAAATAATCCCCCTCCCCTCACTTATTTTTGTTTGTAATTTTGAGCTAGTCTTAACTTCTCTGCCATTTATTTTATATTCTGTATATGCGACTTCTTACCAGCAGAGGGCTCTCTCGTGACACTGTGGGTCTGCCAGGGAGGAGGTAGTTTCTTGCTCTGAGCATGCTCAGCTCAGAATAAACGAGCTCTGGCCTGGGTAACATGTAAGAACCGTCTCCTCTCTGTGATCCACAGGTGTGATAAAAGGCAACTTTTATAAGCCCAAAAACATCTGATTTAAAATGTTATGTGAATATGTTGAGATTATTTTTGTAATATTTCAAGCAACTGATACATGTAATTTGGACATCCAAAAAAGTTCAATCTGGTCCTCTGGAGATTCAAAAAAACAAAAGCAAAACAAAGCAAAAGAAATCTAGAAACGTTTTGTCTCTCATCCAAGAGACTTCCTCAGTCTGAGGTGCTGTTTTCAGCTCAGTCTCTTAAATAGCACCTTCTTAGAGTGGATCAACCAGTTTGCTGCTGACAACCAGAACCAGCTGATCACATGCTCAAGAAGGACCATCAGCCTAACAATGGATCATTAGCACACTGATGGCTGTTTACTACTCACAGAGGGCTGAGTGATACTAGCAATCACAGCATTGTAAGAGGGGGACAGTTGAACCCGGAGGCCTCCACCCCGTTTAATGATGGATGATTTCTTTTCACAAAGATGGCCTCCTTTACTCCTCTCTCAAACCATCGTTCCTCTCTGTCCAGGATGTGAACATCTTCATCCTTGAAAGAGTGACTGCTGGCCTGGAGATGAGTGTAGACCGCAGAGTCCTGGCCTGATGATGTTGATCTTCTGTGCTGGGCCATCCTTTTGGCCAGTGGCTGTTTAGTTTCCCCGATGTAAGACTGATAACAGCCCTCCTGACACTGAACAGCATACACAACATTACTCTGTTTGTGCCGGGGGACTGGATCTTTGGGATGAACCAGTCTTTGCCGTAATGTATTTTGGGGTTTAAAAGCCACTGGGACGTTATGTTTAGAAAATAAACGTCTCAGTTTCTCTGATACCCCCTCAACATACGGAATGACCACTGGTCTGGGTCTGGGTTCCTCCTTTTCACCTGATGGCTGACTGGAGTCCTGTTTGGGTTTCTTCTCTGCTTTCAGGAAGGCCCAGTTAGGATATCCACATTGCTCTAGAGCCTGTTTTGTGTAGGATTTCTCCTTCTGCCTGGCTCCTGAGCTAGTGGGGACGCTGTCTGCTCTGTGATACAGAGTCCTGATGACTCCTAACTTGTGCTCCAAAGGGTGATGGGAGTCAAACTGCAAATACTGGTCTGTGTGGGTGGGTTTGCGGTACACCTCGGTTTGCAAATGTCCTCTATC
>NC_056502.1:53563862-53597305 GCF_014905685.2 Nematolebias whitei
GTGATTCTATTTTTTTCAAATGCAATTCTGTTTTTTTAATTGTGATTTGGGCCACTTCCGCTTTGACTTAATGTAATTCTGTTTTTTTCAAATGTAATTCCGTTTTTTCAAATTTTGTTCATTTATGCCTTAGGGCCACCGTACAATGGCCATGTGTTCCACACTCAAAACAAACACTCCCTTGTCCAATGTCCGTGCCGTCCACATGTATGGCAAGCCCCTCTCGCTCGGCCTCTGCCATTTGCTCTCCCTCCACCCCTTCTCCCTTGCATCACATAAACTGTGGTCTCATCACTTGGGGTTGGGAGGTTATAACCACATTCACACTCATAGAATGCTTCAGTCACTTTTGTTTTTGGTTTATTTTTATCTCTCAACACATCTTCAGCATGCTCGGTATAATCTAAGACGTCATCAACATCTGCAGTTCTGTGGTTTATCTTTTTTTTTTCACAAACTGGGACAATCCAGTTTGTAATCCATTCAGGAAAGCACTTTATAACTGTTCCTCATAGGGTCATAGGCATCACAACCATTATATGTGAAGGGGACATGTCCCCCTCACATTAAAAAAACGTTCATTTGGACCCCCCCACTTTTACTATGAAACATTAGTTCAGGTGGCGCAGTTTCTCTTTTGTCGTGAATGAATCCATTCCACTTGATTAATAGGAGATACTCAAGCTACTAAAACTCCACTCCAGGTTTTCCTGGTTACCTCCAACTCTCCACCGTCCCTTCCTGCCTCTTGCCTCAGCAGAAAACGTGCACAGGTGGAGGAGGTGGAGGTACCTGTGTTGCTCGCTTGCCAGTTTAGCAGCTTAGTGCGGGCAGTTGTTGACTAAGGGGTTGATCAAACATATATTCATGTTAGGAGGATGCTTGAGAGGAGCTACGTCTGCAGCATGTTAGCTTAGCAGTAATTGTGACGCTGTGAGACGCTGCAGGTGTAAGAGACGCTGTGTGTTCAGGTGCATTAAAGTTGAAATGTCTTTAAAACTCCACACCTTATTGTCCTCAAGCTTCATGAGAAACATCATTTAGATGAGGAGTGTTGAACACAAGTAAAAAAGGCCAGTGGTGAAGTTTTTTATTTCTCTATAAACACAAATAGTGCCGACCTGACGCTCTGTGTTAAAGTGTATTAAAGTTAAAATGTCTTTAAAACCCACAGCTGAATTTACACAAACTTAGTGAGAAACGTGATTTAAATGTGCGGAATTAAAAGAAATCTAGGTGAAATGTTGTGTTTTTATACACTCGTGAACACCTTTTTTTTTACGCGTGCACACACACACCTAAACACATCATTGTGTCCCACCACCTTACGGATGCTTCTGACACCCTTCCATTGGGTCCTCTGGGGTCCAGTGTCCTTGGTCTAGCTAATCCACTGTTTGCTTCAAACATCTGTCTCAGCCGATCCAGGTATCTGAGGCACCTTCACCATCCTTCTGAGTACATCTGCTGATATTTGTCCAATCTGCCTGTCTCTGGTACCTCTGAACCATACACTCATGCAAAGCTTGTAATCTCTCTAGCAGAGCTTCATGGTCAAAGGGCAAAACCTGTCCTCCAACATCATTTGCATTCCAATGACCCTGGACTGAGTGCCAAGACTTCTTCTCATGCATCTTTTCCTCATCACTTCCACACTTATTTTGTATATTGACACCAACTTTTTACATGAATCAACTTCCAGTCTCACATCAAACGGAAACTCTTTAATCTACAGCTCCACTTTTTTTCTACATTTTTCAGATCCTCTAAAAAAAACATAAATTTAACATTACCTTCCAGTTTTTTAATTGACTGATTATTATCCATCCTGGTAATTTTACTGAAGTTCTCCAACTGTTCCTCTGAACACAATATTGATATTCCTATGTGGTACCTCTAAAACTGCCAGTCCCTCATACTGGTGAGCTGGAACCCCTTCATGGTTCCCTTAAATCTCCAATCTTTTGTACTGGTACTTGCAACTTCAGTTTTCTAGGAATAGTTTATTTTTTAACCCTTAAAAAAAATTCTGTCAATAGAAATTAATTTATTTAATTTAATCAGCTCCTATCAATTTATTTCTGTAATTTTCAGCTTTATCTGCTATTTCAGCTGCCATTTAGATGTTTTTTGTTAACTTGAGCTTTTTCCAGTTTATTTCACATTTATTCTGCACGCATTTCAACTTTTTGTTTCAGATAACGTCAGCAAATATGTGTTCTTTTGGTAAATGGTAAATGGACTGCAATCGTATAGCCTTTTCATCTTATCCAGATACTCAAAGCTATCATAATACAATCTGTCCCTCATTCACCCATTCATACAGCATTCGACTTTATGATCAATGCTCTACCACATTCATACACCGATGGGACGCACATCGGAGGCAACAAGGGGTTAAGTGTCTTGCCCAGGGACACTTCAGCATCAGAGTCAGAGTCAGAGTTTCTTTATTGTCATTCGCACCTCATGTGGTACATGTGGTGGAGCGAAATTATGTCCACAGGGTCCCAGTTACATCCAACAATAAAATGTAAAAAAAAGACAATGATAACATCTAAGATAAGAACTAAGAAAAACATCAACTAAATATACACTAAGCACTCATAACATAAAACATTACGTCAAACATCAGCACAAACATGAACATGAGTCTGTGAGCAGATGTGCACGCATGAACACATCAACATTGAAACAGATCAGCAGCAACATGAAACGGATCAGCAGCAACATGATATGGTTTTTCACAGTGATTATTCTAGTTAGAGATTCATGAGTCTAACAGCCTCAGGGTAGAAGCTGTTCCTCAGTCTAGTGGTTCTTCACTTAATGCTCCTCAACCTCATTCCTGAGGGGAGTGGGGCAAAAAGTGTGTGTGCTGGGTGAGTGAGGTCCTTCATGATGCAGGTGGCCCTATTCCTGCATCTGGAGGTGTAGATGTCTGTGATGGTGGGGAGGCTGACTCCAACAGACTTCTGTGCAGCCTTCACCACTCTCTGCAAAGCTTTTCTTTCTGCAGCTGTGCAGCCTCCATGCCACATGTTGATGCTGGAGCAAAGGATGCCCTCCACTGCACACCTGTAGAAGGAGGTGAGGACTGAGCTTCCCAGACCAGCTCGCCTCAGCCGTCTGAGGAAGTAGAGTCTCTGATGAGCTTTCTTCATCAGGCTGGTGGTGGTGTTGCTCCAGCTGAGGTTGTCATTCATGTGTACACCCAAGTACTTGTAGCTGGAGACCACTTCCACTGCAGATCCTCTTATGTTCAGTGGGGGTGTAGGTGTTTTTGTTCTTTCTGAAGTCCACAATCATCTCCTTTGTCTTCTTCACATTGATGTGAATGTTATTCTCTTTGCACCAACTCTCCAGGTGTTCCACCTCTTGCCTGTAGCTGGACTCATCATTGTTTGTGATGCATCCCACCACCGCTGTATCATCTGCAAACTTTACAATGTGACAGCCTGGATGGGTAGCTGCACAATCATACGTGAGCAGAGTAAACAGGAGGGGGCTCAGCACACATCCCTGAGGAGAGCCATTGCTGAGGGTTATGGTGGAGGAGGAGAAATTGTGGATCCTCACTAACTGTGGTCTGTTTGTTAAGAACTCTAGTACCCAGTTGCAAATGGAGGGACTTAGTCCTAGTGTGAATAGTTTGTCCATCAGGATTTGGGGGATCATGGTGTTGAAGGCAGATGTGAAGTCCACAAAGAGCATATGGACGTAAGAGTTGTTCTGCTCCAGGTGGTTGAGCGCAGTGTGGACCACAGAGGAGATGGCGTCCTCTGTTGATCGGTTCTCACGGTATGCATACTGATGAGGGTCCTCGTTGATGTTGATGGTTATTTTGATGAGACCCAGTCACCAGGTGCTCGCCGACAAGCCCCTCCCTCAGCCCTGGCTCCTGGGTGGGGCCTCAGTAACCCATGTCCGGGCAAGGGACACTCAGTTCTATGTTTTGTTTTGTCCATAAAAATCTTCTGAATCACTCTTTGTCTGGCCTGTCACCTAGGACCAATCTGCCTTGGGAGACCCTACCAGGGGCAATTATAATTGCCCTCGACAGCATAGATCCTAGGCACACAAACTCCTCCACAACAATAAGGTGGCGATTCAAGGAGCCTGATGAATGGTCTCCTGGTCGCCTGTCTGACCTTTTCCTGCCTGAACGGCCTTCCAGCTTCCCATCTGACCTGTTCCTGCCTGAACGGCCTCCTGGCCGCCCGTCTGACCTGTTCCTGGTTGAATGGTATGTTGGACAACCTCTCGGCCGCCTGCCTGACCAGCCCTGTCCTGATGAATGGTCTCCCGGCTGCCCATCTGACTTGTTTCTGTCTGAACGACCTGTTGGACGACCTCCCGGCCGCTTGCCTGACTGGCCCCGTCCTGTAGAATCATCTCCTGGCTGCCTGCCTGACCAGTTCCTGCCGATGGACAGCCTGCCGGCCACCCACCTGACCTGTTCCGGCTTGATGGACGGCCTCCCGGCCACCCGCCTGACCTGTTCCTGGCTGTTGGACGACCTCCCGGCCACCCGCTTGACCAGCCCCAGCCTGTAGAATGGCCTCCTGGCCACCCGCCTGACCTGCTCCAGCCTGATGGACAGGCTCGCAGCTGCCCCCCTGACCTGTTCCAGCCTAATGGACAGCCTCCTGGCCACCCGCCTGACCTGTTCTGGTCTGATGAACGGCTTCCCGGCCCCCCACCCAACCTCTTCCTGCCTGATGGTCGGCCTTGCGACCACCCGCCTAACCAGTTCTGGTCTGATGGACAGCCTCCGGGCCACCCGCCGGATCAAAGATTGGACTAGGGATGGTCTCCTGACCACCCAGACATTTTTGTGTCTGGGTGGTCAGGCCCTGTTTGTGTTTTGTTTAGTTTAGTTTCCAGTGTTTGGTTTAGCCAGTTTTTGTTTTTGTCCTCATGTTTTCCTTGGGCCCTTCATCCTTGCAGTTCCTCCCACCCAAGTCATTTGGGGTGGGCTTTTTGGGGATGCCAGGGGGCGTCCATTGGGCGGGGGATAATGATGGCGCCATCTGTTGGGCCTTATCCGTACTCCCTAGTGTGTCTCATTATTATTGATTAGTTTCACCCTTGTCTGTTCCCAGCTGTTCGTAATCACATCCTGTCTTTGTGTATTTACAGTAAGTCTGTCTGTGAGTCTTGTTCTTTATCCTGATCCATGCTCAATAATCCAGGTAGAAAAATCTAAAAAAGTTAAATCTGGTCCTCTGGACATTATTATTATTATTATTTTTTTTATTGTAGAAACGTTTCGTCTTTCATCTGAAAGACTTCCTCAGTCTGAGGTGCTGTATTCAGCTCAGTCTTATAAATAGCACCCTCTTGCAGTGGGTTAACCAGTTTGCTGCTGACAACCAAAACCAGCTGCTCACATGATCAAGAAGGACCATCAGCCTAAAGATGGATCATTAGCACACTGATGGCTGTTTGCTATTCACAGGAGGCTGAGTGATACTAGCAATAACAGCATTGTAAGAGGGGGACAGTTGAACACGGAGGTCTCCACCCCGTTTAATGATGGACGATTTCTTTTCACAAAGATGGCCTCCTTTACTCCTCTTTCAAACCATCGTTCCTCTCTTTCCAGGATGTGAACATCTTCATCCTTGAAAGAGTGACTGCTGGCCTGGAGATGAGTGTAGACCTCAGATTCCTGGCCTGATGTTGTTGCTCTTCTGTGCTGGGCCATCCTTTTGGCCAGTGGCTTTTTAGTTTCCCCGATGTAAGACTGATCACAGCCTTCCTGACACTGAACAGCATACACAATATTACTCTGTTTGTGCCGGGGGACTGGATCTTTGAGATGAACCAGTCTTTGCCATGATGTGTTTTGGGGTTTAAAATAATATCCCAGTGGCAAAAAGGCCTTTTCCTACTCTGCTCCTGTAACCTGGAACATCTGTCAACTGGAACTGAAGCTGTCCACCTTAATTTCTTTAGGGGATTTTAAACATTTGATAGTCAACAGAAACATAAAAGCAAATACAGTATGTTCTTGTTTTTAGTATTTTACCTTGTTTTACGGCACCTTGATTTATTGTTTATTACACTACTTTATTTTAATTGCATTTTTATTGTTCTTTATTGTTTGTATTTATATGTTATCTGTCTAAAACAGGTCTCTCTTGAAAATTAGTTCTTGTGGCTCAATGAGACTAACCTGTATAAATAAGGTTGAATTAATGAATCTAACTGTGCACTGAAGATTGTTGAGTTTTTGTTCTGACCTTGTGTTTGTGTTACAGGGTCAGGGTGTGGTCCGGGAATGGTTCGATATCCTATCTAATGAGATTATCAACCCCGACTATGCTCTCTTCACTCAGTCAGCTGATGGTAAACTTCTTTCTTCTTACAGTCACATCATTTGAGCATTAGGATTTCAAATAAAGTGTGTATTTTTGTTTTACAGGCACAACTTTTCAGCCCAACAGCAATTCATCAGTAAACCCGGACCATCTGAACTTTTTTCAGTTTGCAGGTCAAATTCTAGGTCTGGCTCTTTACCATCGACAGCTGGTCAACATTTACTTCACCCGTTCTTTCTATAAACACATACTGGGTGAGGAGCATACCAGTATTTGTTTACTTGGGAGTGACAAAAGATGCATAAGATTAGGAATGAGATCGTCAGAGGTACAACACAGGTTGAACAATCCATTCACCCATTATCTTTCACGTGTTCTGAAGTTGGGTCTCAGGGGCAGCAGCTTGAACAGGGAGGCCCAGAAATCTCTTTCCATAGCCACCTCTTCCAGCTCTTCTGGGAGGACTCCAAGACATTCCCAGGCCAACTGAGAGAGGTAGTCTCTCCAGCATGTCCTGGGTCTTCCCTGGGGTCTCCTCCCAGTCAGACAAACCCAAAGCACCTCTCTAGGGAGTCGCCCAGGGAGTATCCTTACCTCACCTATGATCACAAACAAGAGTTAGTGATCATAGGTATGTGTAGGAACATAGACTGACCATTAAACAAAGAGCTTAGCCTTACAGCTTTTTTATCAGTTGGGAAGATTACTTCAGGGATATTACAATTTCAGCAGCATCATACAGGGGGTAGATAAAAAGGGACAGTAGCAGCACACAGTGTCAAAATGTGACAGCAAATAAAAATAATGCAACAAAAGTTTTTAAAAAAAATTAAAACTGCAAGCAGCATTGGAGGCCCTCGCAGCAAAGCGCAGCTCCGACCTTATGGCGACCACATGTGCTCCAGCTAGTCCACCCAGTCGCCATTGCGAACTCTCGTGCCAATCCCGCACGCGTTCATCATGGGTCGCATTTTCCGAATCTTCGGCATCTCCTTCCGCCCATGTCGTTACTTGTCCAGCTGCAGGTCTTACAAGTATAGGTGAAATCTGACCTTCCAGACATGAGTTATGGTGACTTCCTGTTTTGTGGCAAATGTTTGACAAGCACTTCCTTTATGCTTTTCAACATGTCTTGTGTGGTAATCAACAGTTAGCGAACAAAGTCTCAGTCTAATATCTTACACAGTACAAAGCTGTAAGTGTCATCCAATAATTTACAGTTTTTCTCTGAGTAGGTGTTCCACCTCTTGCCTATAGCTGAACTCATCGTTGTTTGTGATGCATCCCACCACCGCTGTATTATCTGCAAATTTTATTATATGACAGCCTGGATGGGTAGGTGCACAATCATGCATGAGCAGAGTGAACAGGAGAGGGCTCAGCACACACCCCTGAGGGGAGCCACTGCTGAGGGTTATGGTGGAGGAGGAGAAGTTGTAGATCTTCAATGACTGTGGTCTGTTTGTTAAGAAGTCTAGGACCCAGTTGCAAATGGAGGAGCTTAGTCCTAGTGTGAGTAGTTTGTCCATCAGGGTTTGGGGGATCATGGTATTGAAGGCAAACACGAAGTCCACAAAGCGCATACGGACATTGGAGTCCTTCTGTTCCAGGTGGGTCAGAGCAGTGTGGACCACAGAGGAGATGGTGTCCTCTCTTGATTGGTTTTCGTGGTATGCATACTGATGAGGGTCCTTGTTGATGTTGATGGTTGTTTTGATGTGGGTCATGACCAGTTTTTCCAAGCATTTACTAACTATAAAGGTGAGGGCTACTGGCCGATAGTCATTCAGACCAGTCACTGTAGAGCTCTTTGGGACTGCGATGATGATGGCGGTATTCAGGCAGGTGAGGACTGTTGCCAGAGTAAGTGAAGAGTTAAAGATGTCAGCCAGCACCTTGCAGAGCTGATCGGCACATTTTTTCAACACCTTCCCGGGAATGTTGTCTGGGTCGGTTGCTTTGCGAGGGTTAATTCTCCTCAAAGTACTCCTTACTTCTGCTGAGGTCACTCTGAGAAGTTCTTCATCCAGTAGTGAGGTGAGTCTACTGCTGGGTGGTCTGTTTGGGTCTTCAAATTGAGTGTAGAACTTGTTGAGGGCATCAGGAAATGATGGGTCTCTAGGGCATTGTTCACTCCTGCCTTTATAATCTGTTATACACTTAATGCCCCTCCATTCTCCGTGGGCCTTGTGAGGTGAAGTGTTCCTGGCTTTCAGCAGGGTGCGAACATCTGCATTCAGCCAAGATTATCTGTCCATGTAACTTTTAACATATCTTATGGTGGTGACGTCATCAGAACATTTACTAATGTACCCAGAACTGAGGATGTGTATTGTCTAGCCCCAGCACTTCCTCCTCTGCCCGTTGGTGCGCCTCTGCTGCAGCTTTCAGGTAGATGACTTTAAGACCCCTCCCTGGGCTGCCACCTTACCGTGGTGGAGGGGTTTGAGTGTCCCAATGATCCTAGGAGCTATGCTGTCAGGGGCTTTATGCCCCTAGCAGGTCCTAGGTGAGGGACCAGACAAAGTGCAGCCCAAACTCCCCTATGATGAGAAAAAGAAATGGACTTGATGTTCCCTTGCCTGGACGTGGGTCACCGGGGCCCCACTCTGGAGCCAGACCTGGAGGTGGGGCACGCGGGCGAGCGCCTGGTGTCCGGGCTTTTACCCATGGAGCTCGGCCGGGCACAGCCCGAAGAGGAGATGTGGGTCCCCCTTCCCATGGGCTCACTACCTGTGGGAGGGGCCAAAGGGGTCGGTGCAATGTGGGATGGGTGGTGGCCAAGGGCGGGGACCCTGGCGGTCTGATCCTCGGCTACAGAAGCTGGCTATTGGGACGTGGAATGTCACCTGACTGGTTGGGAAGGAGCATGAGCTGGTATGTGAGGTTGAGAGGTTCCGGCTAGAAATAGTCAGACTCACCTCTACGCATGGCTCTGGCTCTGGAACCAGTTTCCTTGAGAGGGGTTGGACACTCTTCCACTCTGGAATTACCCCTGTGAGAGGCGCCGAGCAGGAGTGGGCATACTTATTGCCCCCCCATCTTGGTGCCTGTGTGTTGGGGTTCACCCTGGTGAATGAGAGGGTGGTCTCCCTCCGCCTACGTGTGGGGGGACGGGTTCTGACTGTCGTTTGTGCTTATGCACCAAACGACAGTTCAGATTATCCATACTTTTTGGAGTCCTTGGAGGGAGTACTGGAAAGTGCACCTCCTGGGAACTCCCTTTTTCTGCTGGGGGAATTCAATGATCACGTGGGCAATGACAGTGAGACCTGGAGGGGTGTGGTTGGGAGGAACGGCCCCCCTGATCTGAACCAGAGTGGTGTTCTGTTGTTGGACTTCTGTGCTCGTCATGGATTGTCCATAATGAACACCATGTTCAAGCATAAGGGTGTCCATATGTGCTCTTGGCACCAGGACACCTTAGGCCGCAGTTCGATGATCGACTTTGTCATCGTCTCATCTGATCTGCGGCCACATGTCTTGCACACTCGGGTGAAAAGATAGGCGGAGCTGTCCACTGATCACTACCTGGTGGTGAGTTGGCTCTGTTGGTGGGGGAGGATGCCAGTCAGACCTTGCAGGCCCAAACGTATTGTGAGGGTTTGCTGGGAACATCTGGCAGAGTCTCCTGTGAGACGGAGCTTTAACTCCCACCTCTGGGAGAACTTCAAAACATGTTTCGGGGGAGGTGGGAGACATTGAGTCCAAGTGGGCCATGTTCCTTGCCTCTATTGTCGAGGCGGCTTACCGGAGCTGTGGCTGCAAGGTTGTCAGTGCCTGTTACGGCCGCAACCCTCAAACCCGGTGGTGGATACTAGCGGTGAGGGATATTGTCAGGCTGAAGTATGAGTCATATTTTTGGCCTGTGGGACCCTGGAAGCAGCTGATGGGTACCGGCAGTCCAAGCGACATGTGTCTCGGGTGGTCGCTGAGTCAAAAACTCGGGCATGGGAGGAGTTCGGAGAGGCCATGGAGAATTACTTACGCACGGCTTCAAGGCGATTCTGGTCCACCATCTGGCGTCTTGGGGGGAGGAGCAATACACCACCAACACTGTTAATAGTAGGGATGGTGTGCTGCTGACCTCAACTCGGGATGTCGTGGGTCGGCGGGCAGAATACTTTGAAGACCTTCTCAATCCCACCGGCACGTCTTCCACTGAGGAAGCATAGCCTGGGGATTCTGGGTCAGGTCCTCCAATCTCTGGTGCTGAGGTCACCGAGGTGGTTAAAAAGCTCCTCGGTGGCAGGGCCCCAGGGGTGGATGAGATTCCACCGGAGTTCCTTGAGGCTCTGGATGTTGTAGGGTTGTGTTGGCTTACGTGACTGCAATATTGCGTGGACATTGGGGGAAGTTCCCCTGGATTGGCAGACCGGGGTGGTGGTCCCCCTATTCAAAAAGGGGGACCATATAGTTTGTTCCAACTACAGGGGGATCACACTCTTAAGCCTCCCTGTTAAGGTCTATTCGGGGGTTCTGGAGAGGAGGGTCCATCGGATAGTCAAACCTCGGATTCAGGAGGAGCAGTGTGGTTTTCGTCCTGGTCGTGGAACACTGGACCAGTTCTACACTCTCAGCAGTGTCCTGGAGGGTGCGTGGGAGTTTGCCCAACCGGTCTACATGTGCTAAGATGGCGCCTGTGTACGGCTGGACTTCTGTTCCCTCTCATCTGTCTCACATTCTTGTTATTTGTTTAGTATTATATTTTGCTTTATCTAGCCTATCAAACAACTTTGGCTGTTAATCAATATCAATATGATCGGCACACGTTATTTTCCATAAAATATTATATGGAGGATGCCTGCGTTACCTGGGCCAGGTATGCGGAGTTTTTCCCTCTACGTTTTGAATGCGCCACGTCATCACCCGAATACCTGCTGCTGGCAAAGCAACGAGGCCGGAGAAGGAAGCGGGGATCTAGAGCTGGCGTCCAGGCCAGGATGAGGAAACAGCGAGGGAAAACGTCATGGCTGAGCGGATCCAGCTCTGCTGGAAATGAGCGCTGCCTCCGGCCGGTACCAATCTCCGAACCGGCCCTGTCCTGTGCGCCTTCCCCGTTCTGTGCGTCACCGGCACTGTGGCATGCTGATCGGATCTTCCCAACTCGTCAAGCCCGGCTCCCCACACTGCGTGACCGGTTCCTTCGAACCGTCTCCTGCCAGGAGAGGTATATGGACCGACCTAGTTTGCCGCTGCGATGTCCGGTAGCCCAGAGCGCACCTGCAGCTGTGCGCGTAAAACCAACACAGATCGCCCTGTTGAATGCTCGCTCCATAGCGAATAAAGCTTTTATCCTTGGGGATTTGTTCAATGAAGAAAGTCTGGGCTTAATGTTTTTGACAGAGACTTGGCAACGGGAGCAGGAATTTATTAATCTGAATGAACTGTGTCCTCCAAACTGTTCCGTGTTTGGGACCCCGCGGGTTGCCAGGCGAGGAGGAGGACTTGCGCTCATCTATCAGGACTGCTTTTCCTGCAGGCTCATGAAGCCAGATCCTTTCAGCTCTTTTGAACTACAGATGACTAAGGTTGGGAATTTTGACTCATTTTATTGTGTTTTAATTTACAGACCTCCTGGTCCTGCCCGTGCGTTTTTAGAGGATTTTTCTGAATTTTTATCTTCTGTTATCAAGCTTGAGAAAATTTTAATTCTTGGTGATTTTAATATTCATATTGATGACTCATCCTCCAATGCAGCATCAGAGTTACTGTCACTCACAGAGGCGTTTCATTTCAAACAGCATGTTTCTGGGCCTACACATAAGAAGGGCCATACTTTGGACCTTGTCTTCTCTTTTGGTCTCATCATTGACCAGCTGAATGTGGTGGATGTTCTTGTCACCGACCACTGCTGTGTCTATTTTAATTTGTCTTTTAACCTCAACAGTTGTCCTCATAAAGTGATTTCTCAAAGGTGAATTATCAATCAAACTGCTGTTGAGAAATTCTCAGAATCTTTTGAACCCAGTTGTTTTGCTAATTGCAGTGATGCTGATTCCTTTGTGGAGTCTTTTAATAGTCACTGCCTGTCTGTCTTAGATAAGGTTGCTCCTGTAAAGCACAAAATATCCTCTCGTAAAAACTCTTGTCCTTGGAGAAATGAGGAAATTATGTTGTTCAGAAGATCATGTCGTAAGGTAGAGCGTCTGTGGAAATCTACAAAACTTGAAGTCCACAGACTACACTTAAAGGAGCTGATCTCAACTCTAAATGAAATGATTAAACAGGCCAGGTCTGCATATTTTTCTAATCTTGTGAGTATGAACAAGAAAAATCCAAAAGTCTTGTTTGATACCATTAATAATATGGTTTCACCTTCACTCCCTCTGGTGCCTGTATTCACATTAGATGACTGCAATAGATTTTTAAACTATTTTGTGGAAAAGGTTGACAACATCAGGGCAAATGTTAAATCAGCTCTTGGTGTCACCCCCAGTTCTGTCCCTACAGTGAGCCCCTGGTCTTCATTTTCACTTGTCATTTTAGAGGATGTGAAGGTTGTTCTAAAAAAGATCAAACCTTCTTCCTGCATGCTAGATGTTGTACCCACATCACTGTTTTTAAAGATGTGTGATATTGTCAGCCCCCATGTGGCAGAATTAATTAACATCTCTCTTTCAACCGGGTCAGTTCCAAGTTTTTTGAAACAAACGATTTTAAATCCGATCTTGAAAAAGCCCAACTTGGACCCCACTGAGCTCTGCAACTACAGGCCAATATCAAAAATACCTTTTCTCACCAAAATTCTTGAGAAGTTAGTGGCTGGGCAGATGACTACTTTCTTGCAAAATAATAATATTCTTGATAAGTTTCAATCTGGTTTCCGTAAGATGCACTCCACTGAAACTGCCTTATTAAAAGTCTCCAATGACATATTGATGGTTGCAGACTCTGGTCAGAGCAGTGTTTTGATTTTATTGGATCTGTCATCAGCTTTTGACACAGTCGACCACAAAATTATGATACATCGACTGCAACATGAGATGGGATTTTCTGGAACTGTTCTTAAGTGGTTTTCTTCTTATCTGAGCAACAGAACCTTTTCAATGTTTGTTAATAACATACAGTCTAAGACCACTCCGTTACTGAATGGTGTTCCTCAGGGTTCAGTGTTGGGTCCTATTCTGTTCCTTTTGTACATCACCCCCCTGGGAAAGATTATCAGTAGCTTCAGAAATGTGTCTTACCATCTCTATGCTGATGATATTCAACTGTACTGTTCCTTTTATGACTCAGAATTACATAAGTTAGCTGAATTAGTAAACTGTGTTTCACATATTAAGGCGTGGTTAGCTAACAACTGCCTTCAGTTAAATTCTAACAAGACGGAAACCCTGATCATTGCCCCTGAAGTGAAAGTTCCTTGGATTAAACAACACCTCGGTTCTCTGGGCTCCTCTTCTCAGCCGAACCTCAGAAACCTCGGTGTTCTGTTCGACCAGTCTATGTCTTTGGACAAACATTCAAAGCTTCTGGTAAAAAACTGCTTTTATCATCTGAGAAACATTTCTAAACTGAGGGCAATGTTATCCAGATCTGACATGGAGAGGATTATTCATGCTTTTATTTCTTCTCGTTTAGATTATTGTAATTCCCTTTTTACTTGTTTTAACAAAACTGCCGTCGCTCGTCTCCAATTGGTCCAGAACTCTGCTGCGAGGCTTTTAACAGAAGGGCTCACATTACACCAGTTTTATCTTCTCTTCATTGGCTGCCTGTTGAATTTAGAATTAATTTTAAAATCTTAGTTTTGACTTTTAGAGCTTTAAATGGACAGGCCCCCCAATACATTACTGAAATGTTGTTTCCTTATTCTCCAGCCCGCACCCTTCGGTCTTCAGCGCTGAACCTTCTTAAGGTTCCTAAGACCCGGTTTAAAACTCGGGGTGACCTGTCCTTTCAGGCCGTAGCCCCCCGGCTGTGGAATGCCCTGCCCCTGTCTCTCCGTGTGAACGTTTCTGTTGATTCTTTTAAAACGCAGCTTAAGACACTTTTATTTCGCCAAGCTTTTAGTTAAATGTTTTACTGTTTTTTCCAGCTGTTTTTATTAATGAGTTGTTATTATTTTTATTTTATTTTAAGCTTTTATTTCTTTATTGTTGTACAGCACTTTGTGATTGTATCTATGATAAGTGCTATATAAATAAAGTTTACTTACTTACTTACTTACTTACTTTGTGGACTTGGAGAAGGCGTTCGACCGCGTCCCTCTGGGAACCCTGTGGGGGGTACTCTGGGAGTATGGGATACGGGCTGTTAGGTCCCTGTATGACCGGTGTCAGAGCCTGGTCCGTATTGCTGGCAGTAAGTCGGGCTTGTTCCTGGTGAGAGTTGGACTCCGCCAAGGTTGCCCTTTGTCTCCAATTCTGTTCATAACTTTTATGGACAGAATTTCTAGGCACAGCCAAGGTGTTGAGGAGATCCATTTTGGTGGCCTTGGGATTGTGTCTCTGCTTTTTGCAGATGATGTGGTCCTATTGGCTTCATCAGATCATGATCTACAGCTTTCGCTGGAGTGGTTTGCAGCTGAGTGCGACACGGCCGGGATGAGGATCAGTCCCTCCAAATCTGAGGCCATGGTCTTGAGCCGGAGGGAGGAGGTCCTGCCCCAAGTGGAGGAGTTCAAGTATCTTGGGGTCTTGTTCACGAATGAGGGAAAAATGGAGTGTGAGATTGATAGACGGATAGGTGCAGCGTCTGCAGTGAAGTGGGCGCTGTACAGGTCTGTCGTGGTGAAGGGAGAGAGCTGAGTCAAAAGGCGAAGCTCTCAATTTACCAATCAATGTACATTCCTACCCTCATCTATGGTCATGAGCTTTGGGTTGTGACAGAAAGAACGAGATCTCAGATACAAGCGTCCGAAAGGAGTTTTCTCCGCAGGGTGTCTGGGCTCTCCCTTAGAGATAGGTTGAGAAGCTCGATCATCTGGGAGGGACTCAGAGTAGAGCCGCTACTTCTCCACGTCGAGAGGAGCCAGTTAAGGTGGCTCGGGCATCTGGTTAGGATTCCTCCTGGACGCCTCCCTGGTGAGGTGTTCCGGACACGTCCCACCGGGAGGAGACCCAGAGGAAGACCCAGGACACGCTGGAGGGACTATGTTTCTCGGCTGTCCTGGGAACACCTCGGTATTCCCCCGTAGGAGCTGGCCCAAGTGGCTGGGGAGAGGGAAATCTGGGCCTCCCTACTTAAGCTGCTACCCCCGCGACCCGACCCCTGGATAAGCGGAAGAAAATGGATGGATGGACTTTAAGATCTACATTCTGCCAAGCGTAGTTTTGAGTTCGTTGCTGATCTCTGCTATATTTCATGGCAAATCCGCTCTTATTCTTATCAGTTCGGTTCAGCTATAATTCACACACATAAATCATGTGGAGTCAGATACTGAGTCAATTTCAAAACTCCTAAAAACTGTGATTGCACAGGGAGCCTTTGAAGCTGCAGCTTCAGGGAGCGCGGCCATCTTGGCAGAGGGACAGAGACAGAAGGAAAAGAGGAAAGTAAAGAATATAGGACTGAGGCTGACAACTCTAAATGTGGGAACAATGACAGGCAAAGGTAGAGAGCTGACTGAAATGATATAAAGAAAGAATCTACTACTACTACTACTAACTACTAACTACTAACTACTACTACTACTACTACTACTACTACTACTACTACTACTACTACTAATAATAATAATAATAATAATACATTTTATTTATATAGAGCTTTTCTAATTTCTCAAAGACGCTTTACAGGAGTTCAAAAAATATAAAATCAACAATGTAATTCAACGCATAAAAACATATAAGGGCAAATTTAAACATTAATAGCTATTTTTAACAGGTGGGTTTTGCGTTTTTTCTTAAAAGTGGGGAAATCAGAGCAGGCATGAAGCAGTTGGGGCAGTGAGTTCCAGATGGTGGGGGCGGCGATGGAGAAGGCTCTGTCTCCCCAGGTTTGGAGCTTGGTCCTACAGGGGAGAGACAGAAGGTTGGCATCTGAGGAGCGGAGGGAACAAGAAGGAGTGTGGTGATGGAGTAGGTCGGTCAAGTATGGAGGGGCCACATTATGAAGGGCTTGATGTGGGGGATCTTGAAATGGATGTGCTGAGTGGCAGGGAACCAATGGGCGTTCTGTAGGAAAGGGGGGATATGTTCACGGAAACAGGTGTGGGTGAGAAGGCAGGCAGCAGAGGTTTGAATATATTGCAGTTTGTTGAGAGTTTTGGATGGTGTACCATACAAAATGCTATTACAATAGTCAATTTTGGATCTGAGAAAGACATGGCTTAGGATTTCAGCAGTGGAGAAAGTGAGTGATGGGTGGAGTCATGCTATGTTTTTGAGTTTTTGAGATGGAAGAATGTAGTCTGAGCTATCTGTTTGACCTGATTCGAATGAAAGAGTGGAGTTGAGAAGAATATCAAGATTACGAATGAGTGGGGATGGACTGAGAGCGGTGTTGTCAAAGTTGAGGCAGAAGTTTTGTGTGGACTTGGTAACACTGGACCAATGAGGAGTATGTCAGTTTTGTTGATGTTTAAATTGAGAAAATTGTGCTTCATCCAGATTTTGATGTCAGTTACGCAATGGGTGAGGGTGGAGTGGATACTGGGGTTAATGGCTGTAGTAGAAATGCAAATCTGTATGTCATCAGCGTAGCAATGAAAATGGAGGCCATGACGACAGATTATATTACCAAGGGGGAGGATGTAGAGCAAGGCTATTCAACTGGAGGCCCGCGGGCCACTTCTGGCCTGTGGGTGACTTCAATCCAGCTCACCAATGACTTCATAAAATAAATAAATAAATAAATAAATGGTGGGGGGGGGGGGGGGTTGCTTCTGGGTTTGGGTTGTGGGTTTTGGTTTTGGTTATGTTTATTGCATTTATGATTCAATGCAACAAAATAAATTTAAAAGGTAACAGATCATTATAATACTTAGTTTATTTACATAATGATTTTAATTGCTGGATGTCTGGCCCCTGAGCTACTAGCTTTCAGAAAATGTGGCCCCTTGAGTAGTTTTGTTGAGTAGCCCTGATGTAGAGTATGAAGAGCAGAGGACCAAGCACTGAACCTTGGGGAACCCCACGAGATAACAATAGAGTGAGACCACGGAAGTCGAACCTCAAATTAGCGAGGGACTATTGTATACATATGTTATACGTGTGTATATGTACTAAAGTATGCAGGTATTTTTGTGTGTATACATGTTAACATAAATACATGTTTACATACATACATACATACATACATACACATATCATTTATATATGTATGTACTGTATGTATATATGTATGTGTGTGTGTTTGTGTGTGCGCGTGCGTGTGTGCGTGCATGCTTGTATGTATGTATGTTATGTACGTATACACACATACACCAACACATAGGTTTATTGTTCCTTTTATTATTCTTAAATATAGTGTTTAGTTTTTTATTTCAGTATTCTAATATGTTTTTGTGTGATTCTCAGGAATCCCAGTTAACTACCAGGATGTTTCGTCCATTGATCCAGAGTATGCGAAAAACTTGCAGTGGATTCTGGATAATGACATCAGTGATCTGGGTCTGGAGCTCAGCTTTTCTGTTGAAACAGATGTGTTTGGAGCAATGGAAGAAGTACCCCTCAAACCTGGTGGAAGCAGTATCCTGGTCACACAGGACAACAAGGTTTGTCACCTAAACACAGCCAGGCCAAGAATTACACAAAAGCTTTCAATTAATCACATTACAGGGTGTGTATGCAGTAGAATGCAATAATATTCATCATCTTTTTCAACTTTCAATTTTCTTGCTCTGCAACATGGGACGTATGTGGAGTTTTTTGTGTGAAAATATTATTATTTAGTTGCTTCCTTGTTCAGGGGTCACCAAAGTGAGTAAATTTTTATTAAACATTTAGCAATTGTTTTACGCCAGATGCCCTTCCTTATGCAACCTGGGCTTGAAAAAAAAAGACGCTGGAGTATTGTTTGAGGTTTTTTTTTTCTTCTTTCGGCTGCTCCCTGCATTAGGGGTCGCCACAGCGAACTAAGTCACACGAAGACATGGCAGTTTTTTGGTTTTTTTTAACGCCGGATGCCCTTGCTGACGTAACCAGAGACCACCGAGCTACCACAGCCCTCTGTGTGGAGCAGAGAGCTGCTATCTAGGACACCCAGAGGAGCAGATGGTGGGGGTTAAGGGCCTTGCTCAAGGGCCCAGAGTGGGACGAATTAGATTGGGGTCAGGTGTGGGTGCTTCACCTACCCCACCCACATTTTTGATGTTGTCGGTACCGGGGCTTGAACTGGCGATCTTTCGATCACAGACCCACCTTCTCTAACCTCTGCGCCACCACTCCCCTTATTATTGTTTATGAGCAAAAAACATTTAATAATATTTCCGATCAATGCTAATAAATGCTCAAAAATAACTTTTTTAAAGGTTTAAAAAATTGTACAATTGAATAGTAGTGCAAGCTTATATATTCATCCCATGAACCTCCAGCTCTAATGTTAAAAATCTTGGTGTTATTTTTGATCAGGACATGTCTTTTATCCCCCACATTAAAAACGTTACTAGAACCTCCTTCTTCCACCTGCGTAATATCACTAACATTAGAAACATCTGATCTAAAGATGATGCAGAAAAACTGGTCCATGCATTTGTCACGTCTAGACTGGACTATTGCAATGGTTTATTATCTGGGTGTACAAATACTTCTTTAAAACGTCTTCAGTTGATCCAAAATGCTGCTGCCAGAGTCTTAACTGGAGTTACTGGGAGAGATCATATCTCTCCAGTTTTAGTTTCTCTCCATTGGCTCCCTGTCAAATCCAGAACTGAATTCAAAATCTTACTTGTAACCTACAAAGCTCTCAACAACCTAGCTCCATCTTATATTACAGATCTTATTGTTCCATATTTTCCTAACAGAGCACTTCGCTCTCAGACTGCAGGTTTACTTGTGGTTCCTAGAGTTTACAAAAACAGAATGGGAGGCAGATCTTTCAGTTCTCAGGCTCCTCTCTTGTGGAACCAACTTCCAATCTCTGTCCCTGAGGCTGACACATTATCCAGTTTTAAAACTAGGCTTAAGACTTTCCTTTTGGATAAATCCTATAGTTAGGGTCGGCTTGGGTTTCCTGAGCTGTCCCTTAGTTCTGCTGCTATAGGCTTAGACTGCTGGAGGACAAACTGACCACAATTTTCACTCTACTTCTGTCTTTACTTACTCTGCTCAACCTGTTTTGTATTTGTAATTATTTTTTCTATCCTTAACATGTGATTTTTTTTGTCTATCAGATACACCTAGACCTATATCTGGACCTACCATTCTGTGTTCGTCTGTCTCTCCTTCCTGTCCTCTCAACCAGCCAGTCAAAGCAGATGGTCTCTTGTCCTGAGCCTGGTTCTGCTGGAGGTTTCTTCCTTTTAAAGGGAGTTTTTCTTTCCACTGTCTCCACTGTGCTTGCTCAGGATGGGAGACTGCAACGAAGCCAAGATTCAACTTGTCTGCTGGATTCCTTAGATAGAGAACTTTACTAATTGGCTTTTATGTGAATGTTCCTGTAAAGTGCCCTGAAACAACTTTGTTGTGATTTGGCGCTTTATAAATAAACTGAATTGTATTGAATTGCTGTTTTTCTTTTACATTTTATTGTTGGATGTAACTCAGACCCTGTGTACATAATTTTGTTCCACCACATGTACCACATGGGGTGCGAATGACAAATAAAGAACCTTGAATCCTTGAATTTACCCATTCATACAGCACTCTACTACATCTCTGCAAAGCTAATTGAACAAATCATTCTAAAGAGACTAATCAGAGCTTTATCACATTCATACACTGATGAGACACACATCAGAGGTAATGAGGGGTTCAGTGTCTTGCCGACGGACACTTCGGCATGTGACTGCTGGTGGATTCAAACCCACAACTCTTGCATTGGAGGATGTCTTCTCTAACCACTCAGCCACCCTCATAAGAGCTAAGATATGAACTAAGAAAAATATTGACTAAAAATATGGTAAGCCCTAGAGCATAAAAACATTAAAACACAGCAATCAATATTAAGATCAGTTTATTCAAGACTTTATTAATCAAAGTGGACTACAAAGTGTTACATGGTGACTTTAATTGTTTGTTCTAATTATTGTAAAGCCTTTCTACCACAGCTGTGCTTACAGTACAATTTGCTGTCACTATCAGAGCCAGAGCAATGTTACATTGTGTTCACCTAATTAAGCGTTTTTTGTTTGTTTGTTAATTCTATAGTACTGCAGTGTTCCCATGAATGGTGCTGTATTATTGGCTGGGTACAGCCAACAACATGAAGAATAATACTGTATATGCATGAAATCTATGCTTTCTGTGTTTAGTGTATTTCCTAATGTGTGATCAGTGTGTGAATTTTGTTTTCAGGCAGAGTATGTTCAGCTGGTGACAGAGCTAAGAATGACACGAGCTATTCAGCCTCAGATAAACGCCTTCCTGCAAGGATTCCACACCTTCATCCCCCCATCTCTTATTCAGCTTTTTGATGAATTTGAGTTGGTAAGTTCCTCTCCGTATGCATCCTGGTTGCTGCTGGTATCCTTTTTCTCTATCCTTATTCTCTACTGTGTGACACATTCTCAGGTTGGGTTGATTATCTGTGTTTGCGCTATAGGATGATGAGGTCATCCTGGAGAACCTATATTTCTAACTTTAGTAAAAATTTTCTTACAATACATGTTGGCAGATTTCAATATTCATGTAGATGTTGAAAGTGATAGTTCAAGCATAGCTTTTAAAAATTTAATCGTCAGTTGGTTTTACCCAAAACATCCACACATCTATTCAGAATCAGAATAAGCTTTATTGTCATTGCACCAAGATACAACGAGAACATGTACATACAGCCGTTTGAAAGATGGACACAGTGCACGAAGCTGCTGCTAATTAGCACGGCCCTCTTATTCTTATTCAGAATAATATTTTTGCTTAGATGTGAAGGGAAGAAAACATGAGTCAGAGATTCTTTATTGTCGTTTGCACCGTATTTGGTACATGTGGTGGAACGAGATTATGTACACAGGGTCCCAGTTACATCCAACAATAAAATGCCAAAGAAAAACAGTAATAACATCTAAGATATGAACTAAGAAAAACATCAACTAAATATATACTAAGCACTAACAGCATAAAAACATTACGTCGAACATCAGCACGAACATGAACATGAGTCTGTGTGAGCAGATGAGCATGCATGAACACATCAACATGAAACAGATCAGCAGCAACATGAAACAGATCAGCAGCAACATGAAACAGATCAGCAGCAACATGATATGATTTTTCACAGTGATTATTCTGGTTAGAGATTCATGAGTCTAACAGCCTCAGGGTAGAAGCTGTTCCTCAGTCTAGTGGTTCTACACTTGATGCTCCTCAACCTCCTTCCTGAGGAGAGAAGGTATAAAAAAAGATCTCACACCTTGTCCTAGACAGGGCACGGTTTGAGGCATAAAAAAAAACCTACCACAGCAAAGCAACATAAATAGACATAATACATATGGGGCCCATGAAGGCATTAAGTTTAAGGGAAGGTCTTCGCATAGTCCAGAGCTCCCCTCAGCCATTGTCCAGATAAGAGGTGTTTGTTATCACCAGCTCGGTTGAGGTTTCGTCACATGTCCACGTCCTTGGGGAAGGGAGGGATGAGGAGACAGACAGAGCATCTTTGTTTTTCATAAACATGCCAGGAGGGAGAGATAGTCTGCCTTCAAGGCCTGGTCCAGATCCACAGTTTGGGTCAGGCAGAACTTGTAAATTGCTGTTTTTGCCTTTTAAAGTCTTAAAAGTTTTAAAGCCGAATTGATTCTTTATGCCAAAAGTCGAGCTTACAGCTTTCTCCAAGATCATTCACAACCATTCATGGGTGCTGCCAGAAAGTTCACAGTCCTGATATCAGCCTGCTTCAGTTCTCTGATGCAGCTCCACATAATTCAGTCTGAGTGCTGCCAAGCTTCGACACGTTCCACACAAATTTGTAGACAATCCAGATTTCACCATCCAGTTGGATCATAAATCCAATTTTGTAGGTAAGAGGGTCCTCCATTCACCCTGACTTTCTGTCGGGAGAAGTTGATCCATTTTGTTGAGAGACCAGCTGATCAAATCCTTCGACTTAGGAAGGTATGCAGGAATAAAGAGCTCTTTAAAAAGGCTCACAAGACAAGGGATCAAAGCAGGGAAGCAGGGGGATGGAGCAGAAGAGGGCACGTCTGCTCCACTGAGAGCACAGAGAGGAAAAAAAAAATCTATATATAAATATTCATTCTCATCATCACACTCCTGCTCTAGTTCTGACTTATGGCATAGAGATTAATTACTTATTAATACATCCTCAAAATCCTGTTCTGTCTGACCAGTTTTTAATAACCTTTGAGTTTACATTAACTGACTACACAGGCTCTGAGAGTAAATGTCATTTTAATTTCATGCAGGTGTTTATCATAGAATGTAGTAACCAAATTTAAACAATCTCTTCTATTGTTGTTTTCCTCTGTCTTGCAGCGTAATGTATTAGAGAACAGTGACTTATTCCCCTTTTCCATTATTACCTTTAGTACCGGTACAGCACGGTTCTACTCGGCTCAGTCCGGTACACGTTGTGTTTCCATTCCAGTTTTAAGGAGGGCTCGGTTCGGTTAATTTTTGGTACAAAAAAGGCCAAAATAAAGACTTAGAAAATGTTTATTTTGAAAATATGCCAAGTAAACAATATGGTTGTATAAAAATAAATAAAAGCAACCCATTTGGATGATATTTTAAATAAACGGCACTCTTTACAAAAAATAAACTATACTAACAATAAAAAATTTAATAAATACAATAATTTTTTTTTCTCTCTGTGCTCCGGTGAAGACAAACTTGACTCCCTGCGCTCTGTCCACCCCCCACCCCCCCCCACCCCGCTTGCTCTCTTTCGTCTTGTGAACCCTTAAAGAGCCTCTTTTTTTCTTGCATACATTCCTAATTCAAAGGATTTGATCAGCTGGTCTCTCAACAAAATTGATCAACTTCTCCCAACAGGAATCAGGGTAAGTAGGACCCTCTTACTCTTGACGGAAACAAATTAGTTTCACAAAGACAACTTGATTCTGTTGTTTGGGTTGGTGAAATCTGGATTGTCTACAAATTCGTGTGGATGTGTCGAAACTTGGCAGCACTCAGACTAAATTATGTGGAGCTGTGTCAGAGTTGGAGCAGGCTGTTATCAGGACTGTGAACTTTCTGGCAGCACCCATGAATGGTTGTGAATAATCTTGGAGAAAGCTGTGAGCTCAACTTTCGGCGTAAGGAATCAATTTGGCTGTTTGGAGTCACCATCAGAGGAATATACAAGCAAGACTTTAAAAGGCAGAAATGGCAATTCACGAGTTCTGCCTGACCCAAACTGTGGCCTTGACGGTGGACTTATCTCAACTCGTCTTGGCATGTTTAAGAAAAGCAAAGATGCTTTGTATGTCTCCTCACCCTTCCCGTCCCCAAGGTCGTGGACATGTGACAGAACCTCAACCAAGCTGAAGATAAATAACACCTCTTATCTGGACAATGGCTGGTGGGGGGGGGGGGGGGTGCTCTGGACTATGTTACGACCTTCCCTTAAAATTCATTGTCTTCACTGGCCTATATGTACATGTATCACGTCTATTTATGTGCTATGCTGTTTTTTTTTTATGCCTCAAATTGTGCCTTGTCTAGGACAAGGTGTGAGATCTTTTTTAAACCGTCTCTCCTCATGTTTTTTTCTCTTTTTTCATCCAAGCAAAAATATTATTCTGAATAAGAATAAGAGGGCCACAATTTTTTATAGTAGCAGCTTCGTGCACTACGTCCATCTTTCGGACGACTGTACGTACATGTTCTCGTTGTATCTCGGTGCAAGAACCAGAACAATAAGCAGCAACAGACAATTTACAATCTAACTAATCAAGTTTTAAGTTTTTGGCCAAAAAGACCAACTGATCTACATTTTCTGCCAAAAGCACAGATCTAGTTGCAATGACGAGATGACAAGTGGCCCTGTGCACATAGTTTTGTCCCACCTCATGTACCACATGTGATGTGAATGACAATAAAGACACCTTGACCTTGAATATCTCCAGCGGTGGAGAAAACCATCTCACCAGTAACAGAGATAGAAGGGCATCCTGAAGCTCTGTACTCACAAATCTTTTCTTGGACCTGCTCCAAAAGGGACTTGCTAGTTCCCACCTGTCCCTGGAAAAGTTCAGATTTCAGTCATCAAACACTTCTTAGCTGTAAGTGATCTGGTGGTTGATTTCCCTGAAGAGGAACTCAGTGACATCCTCAAGATTGCAAACAACACAAAGATGTAAAAAAAAAATTGTTATAATATGATGATAATTTTAAATTACAAAAGTTAATTAGATCATAATAATGCAATAACAATAATAATACAATATCATTACCTCTTCTTGAACGGTCATCATTTCTGTTATGAGGTGGTTGATTCTCTCGTTCATCATCATCATCAGGGCAGGGCTTTAAATCTGCCCCAGGGCTTGTTGACGATCAATTTTAGATTTTTCATAAAGTGCTGCTACAACTTTTTGGCTGAAGTGTTGACGTGATGGGATGTCGTAGCGGGGCTCAATAACTTTAACATCTGCGCATCAACAATAGAAACGTAGAACCAGACCTTTAAAAACTCCTACAGTTTGTGTTATTGCTTTGGACCGATCTGAATTACCTGATAAAGGTTGTTTAAATGCTGCTGTTATCGCTCTTTGCAACAAGCTGCTTTTCTTCCTTGTAGAAGAGACGTTCACATTCGGATGATGTCGTTTCAAGTGCGATAACAAGTTGGTAGACATGTTGCCTGCTGCAGATCCAATCTCCGTGAAACAACATCGACACACAGCTTTGGATTTGCGCTTGTCTTTTAACAAGAAAGCCATAATGTTCCCAAACAGGAGACTGCAATGAGATGCTAGGCTGCTAATGCTACGCGTCCTGCAACATAACAGCGCCGTGCTGAAACGCGCTTAGGAACTTTAGTTCCGCGGCGCATGATTATGTGAGAGATTTCTCGTTAATAAAATTTAATGAGTGAAAAAATAACAAACGGTATGCACGTGGACCGAACCGATCATGACGTACAGAAACGATTCAATACACCCACATGTACCGTTACACCACTAATGTTTACGGACTTGTGACACAGAAAAGATGAAACACACACGTTGAGCTTCCATTAGCATCTTACAGGAAGGTTTATTCTTCTTTGTGCCCAACCATCTCTATGACACCAATGCAACAGGCGCTCCCTAGCAGCTGTATTTGGAATTGCACTGACTAACTGAAATAACACTAAAGAACTTATTACAATGAGAAATTAAGCATAGAAAAAGAAAAATAATGTTGGGAAGCCTAATTCGGCTAGAGCAGCGAAGCGCTGTGAAGGGCTATTGTAATTGCTCTGGTCAAGCCCAAGCTGCAGTTTATTTCCGCCAAATGAATTGCCATTTTGGGGGACTTAACATGTCCCAAAAGTCACCAAATTTGGCGGACGTATCAGGGCTGGTAAAAAAATTAAGTATTTTAAGGGCGTGGCAAAAATCGCAACAGAAACAGATCAAGAGCGCCACCTAGCAATGTTCAAAATACCCCCTGCTTAACCTTAGTTTGTTCTAGAAACATGAAATTTGGTACGATTGCCCAATTCTCCAAGATGCACAGAAAACCCTCTGGCAGCAACGTTGTACGATAAACAGGAAGGCGTCCATTTTGGAATGCCGGCCCAATTTTCATACCTTTTTGGCGGTTTACAGCCTCCGCATTTGAACAAACTCCTCCTAGGGATTTTGCTCAATCGGTTTCAAACTTGGCCATTTTGGTCAAAAGGCACGAGGGACGCAAAGTTATCTAAACGGTTAGTTTCGAAGCATGCTGAAGGGGCGGGGCCAGACCTCAAAGTTTGACATCTCGCCATGAAAAACGAAACGCTAATAGCTCCTACACGAAAACTGTCTGAGACATAAAACCTTCAGTGATTCATCCACATTATGTCCCCTACAAGACTGAATGGCCAAATCATGACATCACTTAAGCCACGCCCCCTGACAACAGGAAGTGTAAAGTTTTACGGTGAACTTTCCCCATCTGACCCCTGTTACCTGATCAGCGTGATAATGTGTCCAGTGACCGAAGACATGTTGGTGTAACTCGCTTTCCAACACTGACATTTTGGGGTGGAGCATGTGGACGTCGCCATGTGGCGAAGTAAGAAATAACGCCGTCACCATACGTTTGGCTCTAAATTCCACAGATTTGAACAGAGGATCACCAGAATCAGTATGATCGATCATTATCCACCCCTTGAACAGGAATCCATGATAATTGCCCAATAGTCTCCACAGCGCCCCTAGAATATTTTAAAACCACAGCCCCAAGCCATTTTTTGATCTATAATTCTGAAACTCGGCGAACATCTGGATCTTCTCAGGACCTATGAAAAAGTCTCTTGGAGCCCTGGTCCAAACTCAACAGGAAGTCGTCCATTTTGGGTCAAAGGGTCATTTTTGGCCATTTCTAATGGCAAATTTTAACAAACTCTTCTTAGGGATTTTGAGTGATTGCTTTCAAACTTGGTTATTAATATGCCCTTAAGACATTGGGGAGTAAAAGTTATAAAAAACTTTAGGTTTCGTTAATTTGAAAGGGGTGTGGCCAGGCCTCAAAGTTACGCTTCATGCCATAAATTTACAAACGCTATAACTTTCACATTGAAAAACCGAAATGCACCAAACTTGGCATGACTCATCCCTGTTGGATACCCGACGATCCACTGTGGTCATATTTTGACGCCATCAAAGCCATGCCCCGTCAGACCAGGAAGTTTATTTTTAACTCGGAATGTTCCCTCTTTGACACCATTGACCTAATCAGGATGATCCTATGTTAGAAGACAGATAATATGGTTTGACTTGATTTAAAGTGCAAACCGTTTTTGCTTGAGGATGTGGGCGTGGCGGTGTGGCAAATTAAGAAGTGGCGCCGTTGCAATATGTTTGGCTCTAAATAGTACAGATTTCAGCCGAGGTGCACCAAAATCACTATGATCGATCATTATCCGCCCCTTGAACAGGTTTCCATGATAAGTGGCCAAAAGCCTCCACAGCGCTACCTACATTATTCCAACAGTTATATCTCAATGATACATCATCCTATCTGCACCAGATTTTTGGTGCATAATCTGTGAGCACTTCTATATACATTTGTGTTGTTATTTAACATTTGACTCGAGTGTGCCCCTTACATTATTCCAAAAGGTATATGTCAATGATATATCATCTGATCGGATCCAGATTTTTTAATGCATAATCAGTGAGCACATCTTGACACTTTGATATTGTGGTTTAACATATGACTCAAGTGCACCCCCTAGATTATTTAATCAGTTATATCTCAGTGATATATCATCTGATCTATGCCAGATTTGGGGAACGTCATTAGTGAGCACTTCTACACACACTGGTATTGTTGTTTAACTTTTGACTCAAGTGTGACCCCTAGATTATTCCAACAGTTATGTCTCCGGGAAATATCATCCAATATGTACCAGATTTTATGTGCATGATCAGTGAGCACTTATAGACGCATTGATATTGTTCTTTAACATGTGACTCAAATGCACTCCCTAGATTATTTAATCAGTTATATCTCAGTGTTTTATCATCCGATCTAAGCCAGATTTGGGGTACATAATTAGTGAGCATTTCTAGACACACTGGTATTTTTTTAACTTTTGACTTGAGTGTGCCCACTACATTATTCCAACAGTTATATCCCAGTGAAATATCATCCAATATGTACCAGATTTTTTGTGCGTGATCAGTGAGCGCATATAGACACATTGATCTTGTTCTTTAACATTTGACTTATGTGCACCCCCTACATTATTCCAATAGTTATATCTCAGTGATACATCATCCAATCTGAACCAGAATTTTTGTGCATAATCATTGACCAAGTCTAGACACATTGATGTTGTAGTTTAACATATGACTCAAGTGCGCCCCCTAGATTATTCCAACAGTTATATCTCAGTGACATATTATCCGAGCAAGGCCAGATTTTTGGTACGTCATTAGAGAGCACTTCTACACATACTGGTATTGTTGTTTAACTTTTGACTCAAGTGTGACCCCTAGATTATTCCAACAGTTATATCTCCGTGAAATATCATCCAATATGTACCAGATTTTATGTGCGTGATCAGTGAGCACTTATAGACACATTGATACTGTTCTTTAACATTGGACTCAAGTGTGTCCCCTACATTATTCCAACAGTTATATGTCAGTGATACATCATCCAATCTGAACCTGAGTTTTTGTGCTTCATCAGTGAGCACTTGTACACACTGTGGTTTTGTTGATTCATGACATCACTTAAGCCCCACCTACTCAGAGAAAAAACAGTTGATTATTGGATGACACTTCCACCTTTGTACTGTGTAAGGTGTTAGACTGAAACTTTGTTTGCTAACTGTTGATTATCACACATGAAATGTTGAAAAGCATAAAGGAAGTGCTTGTCAAACATTTGCTACAAAACAGGAAGTCACCATAACTCCTGTCTGGAAGGTCAGATTTCGCCTATACTTGTAAGACCTGCAGCTGGACAAGTAACGACATGGACGGAAGGCAATGTCGAAGATTTGGGAAATGCGCCCCATGGTGAACACGTGCGGGATTGGCACGAGAGAGTTCGCAATGGCGACTGGGTGGACTAGCTGGAGTTCACGTGGTCGCCGTAAAGCCCCCAGTATACTGCCACGTACATCCATACGCAGTTGTACGCACGTACGTACGCAGAGGTACATGCGTACCCCCCAGGGCATGTTCGTGCAAAGCTCAAATTTTTACGACCGCATACGCGTACGTGTTGTCGCACAATAAACTGCCCAGCGAGGGACTGTTTTGTGTGCAACACCAATGTATTTAATTCCTCTTCTTCGTCTCTGATCTGGCCTTTACTGGAGCCTTAAGGCCGGAGCAGCGCTTTGCTGCGAGGGCCTCCAATGATGCTTGCAGCTTTAATTTTATACTTAGTGTTTTCATTTAGTTATTAGGCTCGAGCAACGAAGCGCTGCAAATGCCTAGTTTAATCGCTCTGTTCAGGCCCGAGCTACAATTTTTTCCGCCAAATGATTTGGCGTTTTGGGGGGCCTTAACATATCCCAAAAGTCACCAAATTAAGCAGATGCATCAAGACTAGTGAAAAATTACATATTTTAAGGACGTGGTAAAAATCGCAACAGAAACAGCACAAGAGCACCACCTAGACACTTTCAAAATACCCTCCGCATTAACCTTAGTTTGTCGTAGAAATATAAAATTTAGTACAATTGTCCAATTCCAAAAGATGCACAGAAAACCCTCTGGCACAAACATTGTACGATGAACAGGAAGGCGGCCATTTTGGAATGTCTGCCCAATTTTCACACCTTTTTGGCGGTTTACAGCCTCCGCATTTGAACAAACTCCTCCTAGGAATTTTGATCAATCGGTTTCAAACTTGGCCATTTTGGTCAAAAGGCATGAGGGAATGCAAAGTTATCTAAACGGTTCGTTTCGGAGTATGTTCAAGGGATGGGGCCAGACCTCAATATTTGACATCTCGCCATGAAAAACAAAACGCTAATAGCTCCTACACAAAAACTGTCTGAGACATCAAACCTTCAATGATTGATCCAAATCCGTTCCCCTGCTAGACTGAATGGGTAAATCATGACATAACTTAAGCCACGCCCCCAACAACAGGAAGTGTAAAGTTTTACCATGAACTGTCCCTATCTGACCCCTGTTACCTGATCAGCATGATATTGTGTCCAGTGACCGAAGACATGTTGGTGTAACTTGCTTTCCAACACTGACAGTTTTAGGTGGAGCATGTGGGCGGTGCAGCGTGGCGAAATAAGTACGTCGTCGCCATACGTTTGGCTCTAAATTCCACAGTTTTGAACCGAGGTGCACAAAAATCAGTATGATCGATCATTATCCACCCCTTGAACAGGAAGCCATGATAAATGGACAATAGCCTCCACAGCGCCCCCTAGAATAGTTTAAAACCTCAGCCCCAAACCATTTTTGGACCGATAATTCTGAAACTCGGTGAACATCTGTATCTTGTCAGGACCTATGAAAAAGTCTTTTGGAGCCCTGGTCCAAACTCAACAGGAAGTTGGCCATTTTGGGTCAAAGGGTCAATTTTGGGCATTTCTTTTTTTTATATATATATATTTCTCTTTTTATTTAGAAAGGTAATTTTCCATCACATTCATAATTACAGCTTTAGTCATTTAAGGTTATATATAAGAATGTGGGCAAAAAAGTCCAAATGAATTTTGTCCATGTTGCCTTTCTAATGTTTTTTTTTAATTTTTTTATAAAACAATATAAAAAAAAAAAAGTAGAAAAAGGGGGGGGGGGGGGGGGGGTGCACCACATCAAACCATAAAAACAGTAAGAACAAAGGATAGGATCACATAATTCACAAGTACAATCAAGTAAAGTCAGATCTAGTTGGTTTTACATACTCAGTCCATTTGGTCCAGATCTGGTAAAATTTTTCTTTTTTGACTTGGAGGGAAAAAGATATTTTTTCCATAACTTAAATCTGGTAGACAATTTCAATCCATTCATCAGTTGTGGGTGGTTCTGCCTTTAACCATTTCCTCATGACGGATTTTTTACTGGCTGCCAACAGTATAGTCAACAGTTTTTTGTCCTTGTTGGTCCATGTTTCAAGCATTAAGTTACCCAAGTATAAAGTTTCACATTTGAATGGAATGTTTATATTAAATACATTTTCAATATGTTTGTGGATCTTTTCCCAGTTGGGTCTTATTACCTGGCACTCCCAGAAAATGTGGAAGTGGTTGGCTCCCTTAGTCCCACAAAGTCTCCAACAAGCATCCCCCTTGCCCTGGTGTCGTTTTTGAATGGGTGTGACAAAAAATCTTGCAATATTTTTCCAGCAGAATTCTCGCCATGTGTTTGATCCGGTCGAGACCCATTGTAGTTGACATATTTTCTCCCAATTCTCCTGTGTGATCATTACTTCCATTTCATTTTCCCATTTATTCTTTATATATTCTGAATTACCTTGTTTAGATATTTGAATGGCATTATACAGTTTAGAGACAATTTTGTTATCTGCTCTGGACTTAATTAATGATAGAAATACCTCCATGAACTTTGACTCGCCTTTTTCCAACGTCCCTTTAAGATTTTTATCAAAATAATGTCTTACCTGTAGGTACCTGAAGAAATCATCTTTTCCCAGTCTGTGATCCTTCTGTAAGGTTTCAAAACTCAGAAATGTCCCTTTGTGGACAAATGAATAATAGGTAGTTAATCCTTTTGAAATCCATAACTTAAATCTGTTGTCTGTTCTACTTGGTGTGAAGTCCGAGTCATAGGCACACCACATCAAAATTTTAGCTGTATCTCCTAATCTGCAATTTTTAATTTCATCCTGCCAAGAAAAGCTACCTGTTATGTGGTCTTCTGGGATCTGCTGTTCTTCTTGTAATTTATGATCACTGAGTAGGGCTGTTATTGGGACTCCTTTTATCGTTGTGTCTTCTATTTCCTTCCAAGCTGCAGTGTATGTTGGTGAACACAGACAGACTAAAGGTCTCAGTTGGGCTGCATGTTAGTAATCCTGTAAAGAGGGAAGGCCCACTCCACCCTTTCTTTTCTTAATTGCAGCGTCTTGAATTTAATTCTGGCCTTTTGTCCCTGCCACAAATACCTTGCTATTAATCTGTCCCATTCTAAGAACTGTTGAGGTGGGATTCTGACTGGTCAACACTGAAATAAGTACAGCATCCGTGAAAGTATATTCATCCTGATGGATTATATCCTGGATTTTAAACTTAAAAGGGGAATAACGTTCCATCTATGTATATCAGACTTTATTTTGGAATTTAAAGGACCGTAGTTTATATCAAAGAGTCTCGAGAAGTCCCGAGGTAGAGATACTCCCAAATATTTAATAGAATCAGTATCCCAATTCCAACCGTACTTGGTCTTAATTGAAGTTGGAGGGTCATAGTTAAATGTTAATACTTGAGTTTTGTTGATATTGATTTTGTATCCAGAAAGTAAACCAAACTCCTCCAGCAATTTCATCAGTTTAGGGAGTGTATGTGCGGGCTGTGTTATACTTATCAATAAATCGTCTGCAAATAGAGACAATTTTTGCTCCCCGGATGTCATTGTAACCCCTTTTATATCTGACCTCTGCCTGATCAATTGACTCTTGGGTTCTATAAACAAGGTGAAGAGGAGCGGCGACGCACAACATCCTTGTCTTGTTCCTCTTTCCAAATTGAATGAATTGGTCAAATCTCCATTGATGTTAATTTTGCCTGTTGGCTTATTCTATAGCGCAGCAAATGTATTAATTATATATGTATTATGTATTATCATCAGGCCAGGACTCTGCGGTCTACACTCATCTCCAGGCCAGCGGTCACTCTTTCAGGGATGAAGATGTTCACATCCTGGACAGAGAGGAACGATGGTTTGAGAGAGGAGTAAAGGAGGCCATCTTTGTGAAAAGAAATCGTCCATCATTAAACAGGGGTGGAGCCTCCAGGTTCAACTGTCCCCCTCTTACAATGCTGTGATTGCTAGTATCACTCAGCCCTCTGTGAACAGTAAACAGCCATCAGTGTGCTAATGATCCATTGTTAGGCTGATGGTCCTTCTTGAGCATGTGATCAGCTGGTTTTGGTTGTCAGCAGCAAAACTGGTTGATCCACTCTGAGAAGGTGCTATTTAAGAGACTGAGCTGAATACAGCACCTCAGACTGAGGAAGTCTCTTGGATGAGAGACGAAACGTTTCTACATTTTTTGTTGATTTGCTTTGTTTTGGTTTTTTGAATGTCCAGAGGACCAGATTTAACTTTTTTAGATTTTTCTACCTGGATTATTGAGCATGCATCAGGATGTATTAATTATAGTTGTGTGGAAGCCAAATTTTGAAAGCACTTTATATAAAAAGGACCACCTCACTGAATCAAATGCTTTCTCTGCATCTAAACTTAAT
>NC_056502.1:53597405-53603335 GCF_014905685.2 Nematolebias whitei
TTCTAGATACAATTTAATTTCACTTTTCAATTTATCTCTGATACCTAGGTTATTCAGAATGCTTGAGTTCAGTCTCCATAGAGTGGACCTTCTCTTATTATTCAGATGGACTGTGATGTAGAAGATGGGTCCATGGTCTGAAATAGTAATGGGTCTTATTTCACAAGTGTCTACCCTGGAAAGATCTCCCTTAAACATAAAAAAGTAATCTATTCTCGAGTAGACATTGTGAGCATGTGAGTAATGCGAGTAGTCTCGGCTCTTTGGGTTTCTCTCTCTCCACACATCCACAATCCCCACTTCGCCCATCCAAGTATTTAATCTTTTGCTAATGTTTTTTGCGTCGGGTTTCCCATTTGATGAGTCAATTTTTGGGTTTAATCGTACATTAAAATCACCGCATATTAACATTCCTTGACTTTTTGGTGCCATTGGGTCGACTATATGTTTATAAAAGGACCAGTCACTTCCTGGAGGGATATACACATTAAGGAGACTTATCACAAATCCTTCCATCTTGCCTGTAATCATAACAAATCTGCCTTCATTGTCCTTATATTCTGATATATGCTCGTAATTTACAGCCTTGGATATCAGGGTCGCCACTCCTCTTCGCTTCCCGGATCCATGGGAAGAAAAGTAAGCATGTTTAAACACTTGTTTATTTAATTTAGCATGTTCTGAATCGTTGAGGTGTGTGTCTTGCAGAAAAGCTACTTAGATTTTATCTTTCTTTAGTTTTGATAAGATTTTCCCCCTTTTAACTGGATTGAGTACTCCTTTTATATTAAAATGTTATTTTTAAAGATCTGTTTTGCATCTATGTGATTCCCCGCTCCATTTCTCTCAAAAACCTGGTGCACTTCCCCTCCCTGCGAAAACCAGCAAGGAATTAACAATTAACATAACAAACATCAAACTAAGAACAAATTGTCCATGTGAGTTCCTATGTAGGGGTCTAACATGTTGACCCTGTTGAGTCACCCAAAGGTGCTCAAAGGAGAAAGTCCCCCTCCTTGATCCGGAGGGAGAGGCCCTTGCCTGCTCCAGCCACGTGTCAAAAAAGTAGAAAAGGAAAAAAACAAAACAAAAAAACAAGAGAGTAAAAAATAAAAATAATAATAGAAATTAAAAAAGAAAAATTATTCCTACTGCAAAGAAAAAATATTAATAACGAAAGAAAGAAAGAGTAATAATTGAAAAATTAAAGTGGTCCCAAACGAACCAGTTTCTTCAATAGTTTATCTCCACCACTAATTATGATGAAAATATTTCACCTTTATTTCCGCCGTCTTCAGATTGTGGGTTAAGTTCTCTCTAGGTCTACGAGGAATCCGCTGATGGTCTCTTGAAAGCTCTGAGCTTCTCCTTGTAGCTTGGCTCCCGTCCGGCTTTAAATGTGCCCTTCGTCGCTCGTCTGTGCACCCTCGTCCAGGACAGTCGCTGTACCTCCTCCATGAGCGTCTCCGGAGGTTTGATGGTTGTCACGGTGAAGCCTCTTCTCTGCAGGTCCTCTGTTGCCTCCTCCACGGTGTCGTAAGTTTTGGTTCCATTTTCATATCTGACGCGCAGCCTGGCGGGGAAGATGGTCTGGAATTTAATACTATTCTCCTTTAATACTTTACGGATTTCTGTATACTCCCTTCGTTTTTTAAGTATGAGAGGTGGATAGTCATGGTCCATATTTATGTGGTTTTCTTGCCAGTTAAATCCTTTCCCCTGCCATGCTTTGCTGAGTATTGTCTCTTTGGTTCTGGAGCTTAAGAACTTAATAATGATGGAGCATGGTGGTGCATTCACTGGCGGCTGCGGCCCAACTGATCAGTGGGCTCTTTCAATTTGTAGATCAGGCATGTCGTCATTTAACTCCACACCTTCACGGAGTAAATTTTCCACAAATGTGATCATCGTTGTTTCTTTCTCTGACCCCTCTGGTACCCCGTACATCGTTATGTTTTCGCGTCTGGAGCGACTCTCCAGATCCAACAATTTGTCCCTCCATCTTGATGTATAGTTTTAGCATAGCCGTTATAACGTCTTTCGTGTTTTGGATCCTTTCTTCTACCTTTTCAATACATCCTTCCACCTCGTCCATTCTGGTGTTTACCTTCACGATTTCTTCTTTTATTGTCTCGAGTTGTTCTTTATTTTCTTGGCGGAACCCTCTTAGTTCTCGCAGAATCAGCTTGGAGTCAGCCATTTTTGCGTGCTGCGTCTCGTTGTTCGTTAGCTTAGTTCCGTTAGCAGCTAGCTGTTGCTGCATCCCATCTTTCTCACTCATCTGACTTCAGTCGGCGTTTGTAGTTCAGAGTGGTTGTCTGTCTCTTGTCCCCTTTTTAACGCTTTATATTGCTGGAGTTTCTTCAATTTATATGGGAAAATTTCTCAAATTATTCTGGTTCGTCCAGGAGCTCTCTCGCTATGCGGCCATCATGGTGGTGATCCGCCCCGGAAGTCGAATTTTGGGCATTTCTAATGGTGCATTTTAACAAACTCGTCCTAGGGATTTTTATGGAATTCCTTCAAACTTGGTTAATATGCCCTAACACATTGGGGAGTAAAAGTTATCAAAAGCTTGCGTTTTTGTATATGTTAAAGGGGCGTGGCCAGGCCTCAAAGTTGAGCTTCACGCAATAAATTTCCAAACTCTACAACTATCACATTGAAAGACCGAAATGCACCAAACTTAGCATGAGTCATCCCTGTCTAATGCCCGACGATCCTGTTTGGTCATATTCTGATGTCATCAAAGCCCCGCCCCCTCAGAACAGGAAGTCACTTGTTTTGCTTGGAATGCTTCCTCTCTGACATCCTTGACCTAATGAGGATGATCCTGTGTTAGAAGACATCTAACAAGTTGGTCTTACTTGCTTTACAGCACAAACCGTTTTGATGGAGGATGTGGGCGTGGCGGCGTGGCGAATTCAGAAGTGACGCCGTCGCAATACGTTTGGCTCTAAATTGCACAGATTTAAGCTAAGGTGCAGGAAATCACTATGATCTATTGTCATCCACCCCCTTCAACAGGAATCCATGATAATTGGCCAATAGCCTCCACAGTGCCAGCTACATTTTTCCTACAGTTATAGCTCAGTGATACAACATCCAATCTGGACCAGATTTATTGTGCGTCATCAGTGAGGACTTTTAGACACATTAATATTGTGGTTTAACATATGACTTTAGTGCACCCCCTAGAATTTCCAACAGTTATATCTCATTGATTTATCATCTGATCTGAACCAGATTTTGGGTGCATAATTAGTGAACACTTCTAGACACATTGGTATTGTTTTTTAACTTTTGACTCCAGTGCAACCCCTACATAATTCCAGCACTTATATCTCAGTGAAATATCATCCAATATGTACCAGATTTATTGTGCTTGATCAGTGAGCACTAGACACATTGGTATTGTTCTTTAACATTTGACTTGAGTGTGCCCCCTACATTATTCCAACAGTTATATCTCAGTGATACATCATCTGATCGGAACCATATTTTTCATGCATAATCAGTGAGCATGTCTAGACACATTGATAGTGTGGTTTAACATATGACTCAAATGTGCCCCCTACATTATTCCAACAGTTATATCTAGGGATGCACCGATCCACTTTTTTTTTTTTTTCGATCCGATCCCGATACCTAGAACTGCGTATCGGCCGATACCGATCCAGTTCCGACATCATGATCATCATTGATTTTAAATGAGGCTGTAATAATCTCCTCTCAAGTACAATTTGTACAAATATATGCATGCATGTCCAAAAATGCAACTTGAGGTAAGTTTTGTTGGATGTTGGATAAATTTTAAAGTTAGAATTAAATTCTGCTAACACAAAACATGTTTCTTTTTATTCCTAGCTTTAAAGTGGATATTAAAGTGATTAATTTAAGTGATTGTTTAAAGTTGTTTTATATTTTATAAGGGGCAGATATAAGATTTTTTTCTTCTTTCTGCACTCTTTTCATTCAATGTTTTCTTTTTGATGATTTAAAAAAAAATTTGTTTCATTTAAATGAATGAATAAATGAATTAAATTAAATGTTAAATGGCTTCAAACATCTGCTAAGTTCATGACATAAACCAACAGACATGTTCCTGTTTTTAGTATTTTACATCACTTTATAATGTAGCTGTTTATGTTTTTAATATATAATTTTCAAATCAAATGTTTTTTATGATTGTCTACTGTTGTACTGATAAATATCTCCTGGAGGGTAAACTATATCTTGACTGCAAGTATCAAGCTGAGAAATCCTTTGTTTTCTACAACTGATAGTGGTTGGTCATTAATTATGAAGTTTAGCAACTTCTCGGTAAACATTTGAGCTCCGTGGTTTCAGCGATGTCTTCTTCTTGTTCAATCCGAAGCAGGCAGCCTGATTTGGGGCAGCCGCGCTCAAGTCTGTCCCTCCTCGGAGACGGGCAGACTGAGCGGGACAGATTGGACGCGGCTGGCCGGTGTCGAGTCGCCACTTTCGGTTTGACCAAAGAGTAGTGCCCCGCTGAAGCCACGGAGCTCGAATGTCCATCGTAAAACTAACTTTAACGTGGTTTAATGTGGCGCTATGGCTCTGCAGACATTGCACGATGCTGTCTTGTGGTATTTTTAGTGTAAAATACTTCCACACAGCGGAAATGTTTAGATGAAAAGTTTGTTAGCTGTTAGCCACAGTGATGCTAACTCAGTCCTCACGTTGTAGCTGCTGCAAACTATGAACTGGATTTCCTGAATGTGAGGTGGGTCTTATTACTCTGGGTTCATGAGACATGCTGCCGTTCAAGAAATCCATTCCATAGTTTGAAGCCAACATACATCATGGGTCGGAAATATCGGCAGGTGGATCGGAAAATCCGATACGTAAATTATGCTGGTATCGGAGGCTGATACTGATACTGGATCGGATCTGCCCCATCCCTAGTTATATCTCAGTGAAATATCACTCAATCTAGGCCAGATTTTAGGTACGTCATTAGTGAACACTTCTACACACACAGGTATTGTTGTTCAACTTTTGACTCCAGTGTGACCCCTAGATTATTCCAACGTTATATCTCAGTGAAATATCATCCAATATGTACACAAATTTATGTGTGTGATCAATGAGCACTTATAGACACACTGATATTGTTCTTTAACATTGGACTCAAGTGCACCCCTACATTATTCCAACAGTTATATCTCAGTGATACATCATCCGATCGGAACCAGATTTTTCATGCATAATCAGTGAGCACGTCTAGACACATTGATAGTGTGGTTTAACATATGACTCAAGTGTGCCCCCTACATTATTCCAACAGTTATATCTCAGTGAAATATCACACAATCTAGGCCAGCTTTTAGGTACGTCATTAGTGAGCACTTCTACACACACTGGTATTGTTTTTCAACTTTTGACTCCAGTGTGCCCCCTAGATTATTCCAACAGTTATATCTCAGTGAAATATCCAATATGTACACGATTTTATGTGTATGATCAATGAGCACTTATAAACACATTGATATTGTTCTTTAACATTGGACTCAAGTGCACCCCTACATTATTCCAACAGTTATATCTCAGTGTTACAACATCCAATCTGAACCTGAGTGTTTGTGCTTACATCACTTAAGCCCCACCTACTCGTAGGAAAAAACTGTTGATTATTGGATGACACTTCCAGCTTCGCACTGTGTAAGATATTAGACTGAAACTTTGTTCGCTAACTGTTGATTATGTAATGAACATATACCTGTCAGATATTATTCATAATTTAAACGGATTCTTTCATTTTTTCTGGACTGAGTACTATCGTGCATTGAATGATTAAATGTGGACGGAAACGTGTTTTAATTTCTGACTCACCAACAACAGTGGGTCGTTTATTAAAACGATTTAAAACAACATCACACATTTACATTAATTGGCAGATTGATTTC
>NC_056502.1:53603435-53609383 GCF_014905685.2 Nematolebias whitei
AGTCTATGGCGAGACTCATCAAAAAGAATTAGCTATCCCCCCGAATAGAATTGTTCGAGTAGGTTCGGCTTAAGCGTTGTGAGACCAATGTAGATTATGGTACTTAAGGTAGCATTAATCTACATTGACTCCGCAAAGATTACATTTTAACAAATGAACTGCATGTTGGCATAGTTAAAGGCCTCTTAGTCTCTAACTCAACTACACACAAAATTCATTCTTGCTTGGGGTGTTCAGAAACAATACCAAAAACCAATTAAAACGATGTCTCAACATCGACAAAAACAGTGACTAAGCAACCAGTAAAACAACGTTTCAACATTGACAAAAGTAGTGATTAAGCAACTAGAAAACGACGTTTCGGTGTGTCACTCACTCTGAATGTCAGATTTGATCACGTTATCGCGTCTGGTAACATTACCCTAACTGGCGTCACCCCCCTTCGGTCATGGGAGACCGCGAACACGGGTGAGGACGTCGCTCCATGAGCTAAAGTTAGGTTGTCCTTGAGTAGTTTTAACTGTTTGCGCAGCTGAAAGAGGACTTTAAGGTCTGGATTGGAATCCAGTTCGCCTATCGATGGAGTGTATTTGTCTGGGTCAGTCAGATACAGTATCATCGAGTTAATTGCAGGATCCAACTTCTGAAGTTGGATGATGTCTGGGTCAGTTGAAAATGATTTTTCATATTTTAAAAGAACTTGGCGAAGTTTGTCCCTTTCTTCATCAGATGTCAGAGCGTCGGCTTGGGCGACCACCTGTTCAATCTGTGATGAGACTGATAAGGGTTCTTGCTCTTTGGGGAGCTCCAACGAATCCCTTTCTGAGTCGTCGGACCTGTCTATGAGTAAGACACCATAGGTTTGAGGTCCTTGGTCGACGTCATCGGTTGAGAAAAGAGCTATGGCCTGTGTTGGTTTTGTGAACCATACTGGCCCAGTTTCTTGACTCGGTACCAGGTTATCTGGGAGTCCTCCCAGAAATGGAATGCCTAGTTCAAAATCATGAAAATCAGTGGAAATCAACCATCCTAGCATAGTGTTTTTTGGGATCAGCACCTCATCCGTGCCTGTGTTACACACAGCAACAGATGTGGTCCTGGAGTCAAGGCTCACTTGGTTTGTGGCTTCCATGGACAGTCCCAAGTTGAAAAACGCAGGAGAAGGTTGAAAATATGCCTGTTTATGGCTAATAGCTTGTCCAGCTATGATGTGGATTCGCACCATTAGGTTAATCACCTGAGGTGGTACTGTGGTGGTTTGGTTGTTAGCAACCTGGCAGACCTCTGGAATGGTCTGCCCAGCCTTAAGGTTTGCTGTGTCTAGCACAGGAGGATCCTTTGTGGCTGGTTTTAGAGACCACAGCACCTTGTTGATGGTGTCCAAGTGGACACCCAACCTTACCAAAATGTCAGAGCCTATGTAGGTTGCATGTGGTAAGTTTTGGATCATGAGAAACGGGTGAACCAGTTCTCGTTGGTTCCAGTTCAGTTTTAGGTTAATGACTCCTTCAGCAGTCAATACATGTGAACTATTGGGAACTAATGGAAAGCGGAAAGCTTTTTTAATTAGTTCTAGATTCACTTGTTTGTGAACCAAGGTTTCATAGAAAGCTCGGTTAATTGCTGATTTATCTGTCCACAGAGACAGAACAGCATCGTTGGTGTGGGACCCTTGGATCTCTACACCTTTAACTACCAGTGGTAGGTAGTGTTTGGTGGACTCTGACTGTTCCAGCTCACAGAGGAGGCTGTCCTGTTGAGTCAGAGTTTGGACCACCGGGTGGGTCTCTTTGGTTTCACATGATTTCAAAGGAATACTCACCGGGCTCGTGTCATCGGCTGAGGAGTCCTTTGTGCCCTCCGCGGTACCTGCTGTTAGGCAGTCTGTGTTACACTCCGGAGGCATTTGTATTGGCAGTGGTTTGCTCACTTTTGCCCACATCGTTTGATCACCATAATCTATAATCGCGTTGAAGCGATTTATAAAATCCTGGCCAACCAAAAATGGGAATGAGTCAACACTGGACACGTGTACCGGGTGGTATAGTGTCATTCTGCCAACCTGCATGTGAACCATTGCTATAGCTGTCAGGGTTGTCCTCTTCTCTGAGAGACCCTGCATTTCTATAGCACATTCTGTGAGAGGTATTATCCTGTTAACACCGGCAGCGGCTGTCCTCAGCTCCTCGAACAGTTTAGCTGACATAATTGTTATGTCTGCCCCACCGTCCAGTAGTGCTTCATGTGTGAGGACTCCTTCGAGTGTTACTGACAGGTACGCCTTCTTGGCGACCCCCCTTCTGATAAAGTTACACAGAAACCTCTTAGGTTTTTTCTGACGTTTCTTCACACGTTCAGCCTTGTCTGTGTAATCTTGGTTTGTCTGAACCGTCAGCACAGCAGTAGCTGTTTTTGAGTGTTCAGCTTGCGATGACTCGTCATCGTTTGTGTGTGAGTTTACCCCCCCCCTTCTTCCGATGAGGGGTTGTTGGAGGCAACAACAACAATGTCTTGGTGTGTTCCACCGACATCTGTGATGTTGTCATTCGCGCCCTCCGATGTAATAGTAATTACATCACTGCATAGTGTTCCAGGTTGGTTTCCCGTGTCAGTGTGTTTCAAAGTTTCTAAAAACCTGCGTAGTTTCTCTGTCTCTTCCGAACTCAGAGGTGTAGGGCCTTGTTTCTGGAACCTTTGTGATTTTTTCGCCTCGGTTCGTTTCGTCCGAGGTGGGGGACGGTTAGGTACGTCTTTTGGGGGTTCCTTTTCGGACTTCCCCTGATAATATGGGTCACCTTGGTTCCCATATCTTTGCGTCCTACGCACACCCCATTTACGATAATCACGTTCATCCTCTGAAAGAGGAGCTTTTGTGTCCCAGCGTGCACCTTCATGACGCGGTTTGTTAGTTTGAAAAGACTGCTTTTTCTCGCCTTTCTTAGGAGGAGGAGGCAATGCACGCCGTCCTTCCAGTTCTAGCGAGTGGGGTTTAACCTTTATACCAGGAAACACCTCTATGGGCGTCTTAGCATGAGAACATGCCTCAAACACATTCACAGCACACTGTTTAATCTCATTGATGGATTTTTCTCTGAAATTTGCCATCATTTGTACTGACGTTTTAAAGTCAGTTTGGAGATTTTTGCTGAAAACAAATTTAAAACCTTCTTCTTCCTCCATTCCGGTTTCATTTCTGTAACCAAAATAAGCTTGGAAGATTCTTTTGTAATAAACCTTTGGATGTTCATGCTTCCCTTGCGTGACCTTGTCAGCAGCTGGGAAACCAGCAGGTCCCGTGCAGGGGTCGTATTCCCTGATCAAAGCTTCACACAGAAGGTTGTAATCCCTTCTCGTGGCATCAGGTTGAGGCTCGATGAAGGTGTACACCTCTCTGTCCGAAGTGAGCCTTATCAGACTGATTTTATCCTCAACCGTAGCATTAGGATAACCATTCAGTCTGAAATCAAGGTCATTTAGATACGCTTTTGTTCCAGTTGAACCCATTGGGCCAGGTACAAAGCGTTGTACATATTTTGAGAGTTTTTGAAGTTCATCTATTGAAAGAGGAAGTTTCAATGGTCTCTCTTGCCTGCTTGGTAGTGGAAACCTGTTCAGGTCGGTCCCTGCTACTTTAGGTAAGGGTGGAGGTGTGTGTGATGTAAGGAGATTTGGGTCTGAAGCCCAGTGTGTCCCACATTCAGTCCATGTCTCTCACCATATTTCCTTTCTGCATGGCAAAGTTGTGTTTTAAGCACGTCTATCTCAGCTTTGCAGCGGGACACTTGTGACATTGTCTCGTCGTAATCCCGTCTTAATGCAAAGTATGCTGTGGAAAGCAGTTCTTTAGCATCCCTGGCTTCAGTGAGTGATGCATTAAGTGACTGTACTTGGCTTGTCAGTGAATCAATTTCTGCACGTGCGTCTTGCTTCAAACGTGTCATCTGTTCCAGATGTTCTTTAGTATGCTCGATGTTTTCATTTTGAAACTGAAGGAAGCGTTCTTCAAGGTCCTGAAACATCCCGATTTTCTCTGCATATTGTTTAGTCAGCACGTCATTGTGTTCAACCTGTTGATCCAATTTGTCTTTGAGAAGCAGAGAAATTTTTGCTAACCGTTCAAGGCTCAGCTTTTTATTCTCTGCCACCGTGGCATTTTCTGCTAAACTTTTCAGTACCGTAGCTTTCTGAATTTCATCCATCTCTTCTAATGGTGTGCCAATTATCGGGTTTGTTAAAATATGTAAAGCTCCCTGGATGATGTCATCTTGTTGACTGTCATCTTCTGACTGGGAGTCTGAAAGGTCAATGTTGTCCTCCTCTTTTTCCATTATCTCTTTATTTATTTTATTTAAATAAATAGACAGGAAGATGTTGTGTTTTTAGGTGGTAAAATAAATCAGAAAAGTTTCCTTTTTCTGATATAATTACTCTTATTTAGTGTTTTAGCAATTAAACGTGTATTTTCCTTTCAGCAATTGCGTAAACTTATCAACTCTGTGATTATCTAGACTGTATCTTTCAAAAGTTCTTAATTTTTCATTTTGCACCTCCTTTTGAGGATTTATCAGTGAATGAAAAATGTCTTAGTAAACGCCTTCTCTGGGCATAAATACTTTAATCACTTTTTAAATGTAAGATGCAGTACAAATCAGCTTGAGGAACGTTTATCAACTCAAAAATGCTTCTGACAGAAATATTAATAGCGTTTAATTTCACCAAACTATCCTAAACACGAAGTGAAACTGTGATTTCAAGTTTCCAACAGGAGGTGGCAGTGTAACCTTATTTATTTTAACCTGTCACTGTTAGTGACGTCCAGTAGGAGTCGCGATGACTTCCTGTGGCTTTGGTGACATCTGGTCGTTAGCCGTTAGCTTAAAAATTTAGCATCGGCTAGCGTGGTCCAAAAACACCATTTAATGACGGATTTAAAACTTGAACGTGGCAAAGTTTCAGCGATTAGGCTTTTAATAATTGGATCAGCGGTTCAGAACCAACTTTAAAGCGTTTTTCAACTTTAAACAACAGATTGAAATTCACTATGAAGACGAGCTTCATTTCCGGGTCACGTGACTGAATCAACCAATGACAGAGCAGCAGCGGGGGTGGGTTTTATAACCTGACATCAGAGGAAGTGACGACAGACACGTCACTCGTCTCTCCAGCGAATCAGAGTGTTTCAAATTGCGGTTTTCAACCAATGACGCATCGTCATTCTAGCTAGCGTGTTAGCGATTAGCCTGAACATTCCGGTCAACTTTCGTCCATTAACTTCTCAAAATGTACAATTTTCTGCTCCAAATGTGACGAACAAACTCTTAACTGTGTTCTGAGACGGCGCTCAGCTTTTTAAAACGTCTCTCCATCCATTTAAAACAACTCGTTCAAACTAATCAGAACCGAGCCCGACAGCCGAGTCTGAGCAGAACCCCCTGTCTGTTTAAACAGAATCAAACGCTTTTCACAGCTTAATTAACTTTATCACATAACAGACGTACATTTCAGCTTTAAAATGAAACACATTGACTTAACTTCAGCTCTCTTAATACCACAACTGAAAACTTTCTCTGAACACCACAGCTGCAAAACGCTGCGTTTCACACAGCAATCTGCACTTTTAAGCTAATTTGGCTTAAGATCAGATATGCCAACATGATAAATTCAATTGTTACTCGAATAACACAGTCCATTTATGATACCGTACGAGGCCACCAGTATGTAAAAACAAACGTACGGGCCACCAGTATGTAATGAACATATACCTGTCAGATATTATTCATAATTTAAACGGATTCTTTCATTTTTCTGGACTGAGTACTATCGTGCATTGAATGATTAAATGTGGACGGAAACGTGTTTTAATTTCTGACTCACCAACAACAGTGGGTCGTTTATTAAAATGATTTAAAACAACATCACACATTTACATTAATTGGCAGATTGATTTC
>NC_056502.1:53609483-53619452 GCF_014905685.2 Nematolebias whitei
TGTTTCACAGTTGATTTAAAATGAGTAGTTCACTTCAACATTTAAAAATGGTTTGAACTAAACACACTTTTGATTATCAAGACATTGTAAAATAGTAATGATAATAAAAAAGAGAGTGTTCTTTCAATTGATCAGTGCAGGACACACTTAGAAAGTCTCTGGATGAACTTAATTTGTGTTTCTGGACTCCAATCAATGAAATAACAGTTCTTGTCCCAGGAAGGCCCTCAGGGCCAGATTTTGACCTGAGGCTTAGTTCACTACAATTACCACACATGACATGTTGAAAAGCATAAAGGAAGGGCTTGTCAAACATTCGCAACAAAACAGGAAGTCACCATAACTCCTGTCTGGAAGGTCAGATTTCGCCTATACTTGTAAAACCTGCAGCTGGACAAGTAACGACATGGACGGAAGGCAATGTCGAAGATTCGGGAAATGTGCCCCGTGGTGAACGCGTGCGGGACTGGCACGAGAGCATTAGCGTTGGCGACTGGGTGGACTAGCTGGAGCTCCCGCGGTCACTGTAAGGCCCGAGCAGCGCTTTGCTGCGAGGGCCTCCGTTACTGCTTGCAGCTTTAATTACAACTTGTTTTTCACCCCTTTACACTCTCCCTCACACACAAAAAAATTTCTCCTGACATTAACTGCCCTTAATGGCCTGCCCTCTACCTCTCTCTGCAGTGATTGTGTTTTTTCTGGTTTTGTCATTTTTCACCTACAACATCGACTAACTGCTGGTTTATGAACGTCATCAACTCCTTCATCTCCGTCTATCTGCCACCAGTCTTGCTTTGTTTAATCATAATGATCGTAACTCTCGACCCCCTCTTGGACCCCGACCTGGCTCCAGGCGCCGTGGAAAACGGGCCGGCCATCTTGTGAGGATCAAAGCCTGCTGGGCTGCTGTTGCGGCTTCCTCTTCAACCGAGAACCACATCTTAAATCACCTGTCCTGGCGCTGTGCCGATCCACCTGAGTCCTTTCTGGTCCCACGGGTCGTGTCGCGCTTCCACAGCAGACCTGTTCGCTGTGGCTGTGCTTCCGGTCGTTGGAGTCGCGGGTCGAACTCCACAAATCTGAGACCGCTTTTTTTAACTTCATGGACAACTTCTCCTGCTGTGATTCCTACAAGGATTGCCCTGATAAACGCCAGATCTCTGGCTAATAAAATGTTCATCTTGAACGACTTTTTCTCCTCCACTGGTCTGGACCTCTTCTGCGTGACTGAGACATGGCTCTTCTGTGGTGAGTTCATGGCCCTGTCGGAAATTTTACCACCAGACTGTTCTTATTTTAATGCTCCGAGAACATCAGGCAAAGGTGGTGGATTATTAACTATTTTCAAAAAACGATGGAACTGCAAACTGGTACAGATACCAGCTAATTTTTTGAGCTTCGAACTGCTGTCTTTTGAGGTGGGCCGTTCAAATCCTGTTTTTTCTGCTGTGTTATACAGGCCACCCAAATATAATAAGGACTTGATGGCTGAACTCTCTGACTTTTTAATTTGGATTCTGATCAGATATGATCGGGTTTTGATTCTGGGAGATTTCAATATACATGTATGTTGCCCTGAAAAGCCACTGACTCAGGACTTTCTAGATCTGATCCAGTCTCTGAACTTTGTACAGAATGTTACAGGACCAACTCACCAGCATGGCCACACACTGGATTTAGTATTAACCTTTGGTTTATCTGTTTCTGAGTTAGAAATTGGGGATGCAGTTTTCTCCTACCACAAACCCCTTTCTTTCAACACTTCGTCAACGATTCCAACCCCCCCCCCCCCCCCCCCCAGCAAGGCCTTGTCGAATATTTAACCCTTCCACTGCTGTGCTCTTTTCATCTGCTTTTACTAAAAACTCTCTCTCAGTCTGTGAATCCTCTTCCATGAACACCCATAAGCTAGTCACTGCACATCAAGAGACCTGTACTAAGGTGCTTGACCTAGTTGCACCATTAAAAATTAGGCATCCAAAGTGCACTCCACACCCTTGGATGAATGAGATCACTTGCGCAGCCAAACGTCAATGCAGGAAAGCCGAACGTAAATGGAAGGACAAACTTCACGTTTCTTTTATCATGCTAAAATCATGTTACAAAGAGTACCAGGCCACTGTTAAATCAGAAAAAAAAAACATATTTCTCCCAAGTCATCGCCTCAAACAGCCACAGTCCCCGCGTTCTTTTCAATACCATTAACGCCATTTTAACCATGCCTCACTCTGCCAACAGGGAGGTCTCTGCAGTTACGTGTGACGACTTTGCCAGTTTCTTTGTTAAAAAGGTTGAGTCGATCAGGTCACTGATTCCTCACACCACAGCTGACCCCTCTGTCTTTGTCCTCTCCACATCAGTCTTTAACCAGTTTGAACCCATTTCCCTCTCATTTCTAAATGACGTCATTGGTCATATGAAACCCTTAGGTTCCCCTGCTGACCCCATCCTGCATCGTTTTTTAAACAAGTCCTACCCTCCATTGGACCCTCTGTTCTTGACATTATAAACAGCAGTATAGCTACTGGTGTAGTTCCTGACACTTTTAAACATGCAGTGGTAACTCCTTTAAAAAAAATACCCGGACTTGACCCTTCAACCTGCTCAAACTTCAGACCAATCTCCAAACTTCCCTTTCTTTCTAAGATCCTGGAGAAAATAGTTTTCACTCAATTAAACGAGTTCTTGAGTGGAAATTCTATTCCTGAGATCTTTCAGTCTGGCTTTAAGAAACTACACAGCACCAAAACAGCCTTAGGATACATTCACACCAGCCCTGTTTAGTCCGCTTTAATCATACTCTTGCTCGTTTTCCTAGAACGTTTGGTTTGTTTGGGGAGGTGTGAATGCACCATCGAACTCTGTCACGGAACAAAAAGGCAAACTCTGGCCCGAGCTAAAACTTAGGTCTTGGTCCAGTAGAAGAGAACTCCAGCGCGGTTTGAGTGCATTGTGAAAGTAAACAGACCGGGCCCTGCTCCATAAGCAAGAAGTGGAGTACAGCGCAGGCCAAACAAACACGCATTTCTCTTACATTATTTGGAGCCATCAGCTGCCTTGTATGAAAAACAACATTCTCCATGGTCTTCTGCCTCATCTTCCACTCATGCTGAGTCCATTTTTGAAAAATGACAAAATATAACTCCTAAAACTGCTAAAACTTGATGCCGCTCAGTTTTTGTTTTTATTTCCAGAAGAAGAAGAAGTGTCTTCAGAGGTTTTTGTGTTGTTTCTTTCAGTAGTTCTTGGTGCAGCGCCCCCACAGGCAAGCGGGGGAACAGGTTGGTTCAACAGGTTGCCTTGACTGCACAGTGCAGTGTGAATGCAAATGCACCAGTTCAAATGTAAACAAAATGTTATGAATATTGGTCCCTAACCGAACCGAGTCTACCGGACTATCCGGTGTGAAAACAACCTAAAACAGCCTGTTACCAATCTCGGGATAGTTTTAGACTCAGACTTTAAGTTTAATTAAAACTGCAAGCTGCATTGGAGGCCCTCGCAGCTCCAGCTAGTCCACCCAGTCGCCATCAAGAACTCTCTCGTGCCAATCCCGCATGCATTCATCATGGGGCGCATTTTCCAAATCTTCGACATCTCCTTCCATCCATGTCGTTACTTTTCCAGCTGCAGGTCTTACAAGTATAGGCGAAATCTGATCTTCCAGACATGAGTTATGGTGACTTCCTGTTTTGTAGCAAATGTTTGACAAGCACTTCCCTTATGCTTTTCGACATGTCATGTGTGGTAATCAACAGTTAGCGAACAAAGTCTCAGTCTAATACTTTACACAATACAAAGCTGGAATTGACATCCAATAATTGATAGTTTTTTCTCTGAGTAGATGGGGCTTAAGTGATGTCATGAATCAACAATACCATTGTGTCTACAAGTGCTCATTGATGAAGCACAAAAACTCAGGTTCAGATTGGATGATGTATCACTGACATATAACTGTTGGAATAATGTAGGGGACACACTTGAGTCCAATGTTAAAGAACAATATCAATGTGTCTATAAGTGCTCACTGATCACGCACATAAAAGCTGGTACATATTTGATGATATTTCACAGAGATATAACTGTTGGAATAATCTAGGGGTCACACTTGAGTCAAAAGTTAAACAACAATACCAGTATGTGTAGAAGTGCTCACTAATGACGTACCAAAAATCTGGCCTTGCTCGTATGATATTTCACTGAGATATAACTGTTGGAATAATCTTGGGGGTGCACTTGAGTCATATGTTAAACCACAATATCAATGTATCTAGACTTGGTCACTGATTATGCACAAAATTTCTGGTTCAGATTGGATGATGTATCACTGAGATATAACTATTGGAATGATGTAGGGGTGCACTTAAGTCAAATGTTAAAGAACAAGATCAATGTGTCTATAAGTGCTCACTGATCACACACATAAAATCTGGTACATATTGGATGATATTTTACTGGTATATAACTGTTGGAATAATGTAGTGGGCACACTCGAGTCAAAAGTTAAAAAATACCAGTGTGTCTAGAAGTGCTCACTAATTACGTACCCCAAATCTGGCATAGATCGGATGATATATCACTGAGATATAACTGATTAAATAACCTAGGGGCTGCACTTTAGTCATATGTTAAACCACAACATCAGTGTGTCTAGACATGCTCACTGATTAAGCATAAAAAATCTGGTTCTGATCAGATGATGTATCACTGAGATATAACTGTTTGAATAAAGTAGGGGGGGAACACTTGAGTCAAATGTTAAAGAACAATACCAATGTCTCTAGAAGTGTTCCCTAATGACTCACCCAAAGTCTGGGTCAGATCAGATGATATGTCACGAAGATATACCTTTTGGAATAATGTAGGGTGTGCACTCGAGTCAAATGTTAAATAACAACACATATGTATATAGAAGTGCTCACAGATTACGCACCAAAAATCTGGTGCGGTTTAGGGTGATGTATCAAGATATAACTGTTGGAATAATGTAGGGGGTGCACTAGAGTCATATGTTAAACCACAATATCAATGTGTCTAAAAGTCCTCTGTGATGATGTCCAATAAATCTGTTGCAGATTGGATGTTGTATCACTGAGCTATAACTGTAGGAATAATGTAGGTGGCGCTGTGGAGGCTATTGGCAACTTACAATGGATACCTGTTTAAGTGATGGATAATGATCGATCATAGTGATTTTGGTGCACCTCGGCAGAAATCTGTGCAATTTAGAGCCAAACGTATTGCAACGGCGTCACTTCTTAATTTATCACACCGCCACGCCCACATCCTCAAGCAAAAACGGTTTGCGCTTTAAATCAAGTCGAACCATATTATCTGTCTTCTAACATAGGATCATCCTGATTAGGTCAATGGTGTCAAAGAGGGAGCATTCCGAGTTAAAAAATAGACTTCCTGTTCTGAGAGGACGGGGCTTTGATGATGTCAAATCATGACCACAGTGGCTCGTCGGGTATCCAACAGGGATGAGTCATGCCAAGTTTGGTGCATTTCGGTCTTTCAATGTGAAAGTATGGTATGGTATAAAGTTTATTCATTTTAAAAAAGTACAAAACAATTCCATAACAATATAAAAAAGATACAAAAGATTTAAAATGAAAGGCAGCAGAAAGAAGAAAAAAATCTTATTATATCTGCCCCTTTTTTCAAACAATTATTTCAACCATAATAATTTTCAAGTAACAGAACAAAATGAATAACTTTCTAACTTTTCTAATTCTAATACAAAACACACACTAAGTTGCAATGTGAAAGTTATAGCGTTTGTAAATTTATGGGGTGAAGCGCAACTTTGAGGCCTGGAAACGCCCCTTTAACATAAACGAAACCGAAAGTTTTTGATAACTTTTACTCCCCAATGTCTTAAGGGCATAATAACCAAGTTTGAAGGCAGTCACTCAAAATCCCTAAGAGGAGTTTGTTAAAATTTGCCATTAGAAATGGCCAAAAATGACCCTTTGACCCAAAATGGACAACTTCTTGTTGAGTTTGGACCAGGGCTCCAAGAGACTTTTTCATAGGTCCTGAGAAGATACAGATGTTTGCCGAGTTTCAGAATTATAGGTCAAAAAATGGCTTGGGGCTGAGGTTTTAAAATATTCTAGGGGGCGCTGTGGAGGCTATTGGGCAATTATCATGGATTCCTGTTCAAGGGGTGGATAATGATTGATCATACTGATTCTGTTGAACCTGGGTTCAAATCTGTGGAATTTAGAGCTAAACATATTGCGATGGCGTTACGTCTTACTTCGCCACTTGGCGACGCCCACATGCTCCACCCCAAAATGTTAGTGTTGGAAAGCGAGTTACGCCAACATGTCTTCGGTCACTGGACACACTATCATGCTGATCAGGTAACGGGTCAGATAAGGACAGTTCACCTTAAAACTTTACACTTCCTGTTGTCAGGGGGTGTGGCTTAAGTTATGTCATCATTTGACTATTTATTCTTGCAGGGGACTGGATTTGGATCAATCACTGAAGGTTTGATGTCTCAGACAGTTTTCTTGTAGGAGCTATTAGCGTTTCGTTTTTCATGGCGAGCTGTCAAACTTTGAGGTCTGACCCCGCCCCTTCAGCATGCTCCGAAATGAACCCTTTAGAAAACTTTGTGTCCCCCATGCCTTTTGACCAAAATGGCCAAGTTTGAAACCGATTGAGCGAAATCCCTAGGAAGAGTTTGTTCAAATGTGCAGGCTGTAAACCGCCAAAAAGGTGTGAAAATTGGGCCGGCATTCCAAAATGGACACCTTCCTGTTTATTGTACAACGTTGGTGCCAGAGGTTTTTTTTTTCATTCAACCTTTATTTAGACAGGTAAATCCCATTGAACCTCGAGGACTCATTTACAAGAGAGACCTGATTGGTTTTCTGTGCATCTTGGGGAATTGGACAAGCGTACCAAATTTCATGTTTCTACGAGAAACTAAGTTTAATGCGGAGGGTATTTTGAACATTTCTAGGTGGCGCTCTTGAGCCATTTCTGTTGCGATTTTTGCCACGCTCTTAAAATACGTCATTTTTCAGCGCTCGGGCCTAATCAACAGATAAATTCTGTTCTTCAAAAAAGCTTCTTTCAGCTAAGGCAGATAGCTAAGCTCAAGCTAAGCTCAAATAAATAGCTAGATAGCTAAGCTCAAATCACCCTGCATTAACGCAGGGTGATTTGATTTAGTATTTCATTGTTTCTCATTATATTTAATGTTTTTATGCTTTTATTCATGTTGCTGTAATATGTTGTTATTAATATTTGATGCTGTGATCTTTTTTTGGTAAGCACTTTGATAACAGTTACTGTTTTAAATGTGCTATATAAATAAATGTGACTTGACTTTTCATCTTCAGACTTTTCAGTTTGCCAATATTTCTAAAAATCCTTTTTTTTTAATTGGTCTTAAGTAATATTGTAATTTTCTGAGATACTGAATTTGGGGTTTTCATTAGTTGTCAGTTATAAGCATCAACATTAAAAGAACTAAACATTTGAAATATATCACTCTGTGTGTAATAAATGAATATAATATACAAGTTTCACTTTTTGAATGGAATTACTGAAATAAACCAACTTTTTCACGATAATCTAATTTTATGACCAGCACCTGTAATCTGGGCCTAAATGACATCTTTCAGTGAAACACCTGTCTTTCTAGTCCACAGCTTCAAATTTGTCTTTAATGTGTGTGTGTGTTTGCGTGTGTGCACGCACATGTGTCCACTCACGCGTGTTCACTCACAGGTGTGCATGTACATGTGCATTGTTTCTTGCTTACAGGAGCTTCTGCTATCAGGGATGCCAGAGATCGACGTGGAGGACTGGTGCAGGAACACTGAATACACCAGTGGCTATGACTCTCAGGACTCGGTGATTCAGGTAGGTTCCTCTTAATTCTGGTTTATCCTGCTGCAAATGAAGTGACATTAATATTTAACCACAGCTACCTAGGTTGTCATATGACAATGTGCCACAATGTCACAAGATATTATTTGGGTTTATTGCAACCTAAAATGGCAATTTTTTTTTAGAAATTTTGTTTTTTGTTTTTCAAAAAGTTGTGCCCAAACTTTTATGAAAAAAATTATTTACAAAAATAGCTGCAAGGAACATTTTCAAATAAGACAGAAGAGTTATGCAATAAAATGTTGAAAGGATCAACAACATGTCTGTTTATGTGGTTACTTACAACTTACAACAACCTTTTAAAAATCGAAAAAGATTAAAACAATTCATAAAATGCTTAAAAGTTTATGAGCCAAAGCTAGTCAATTCAATTCAATTCAATTCAATTCAAAAATACTTTATTAATCCCAGAGGGAAATTAAATGTTGTAACTCATCATCCTGGTTTCATTAAAGAGTTGTTCTAGATGCTGATGGCTGTGGGCAGGAAGGATCTCTTGTAGCGTCTGTCCTACAATGGATCTGAAGAAGCCTCTGACTGAAGACAATTTGTTGTTGTATGACAGTCTGATGAAGAGGATGCTGAGGGTTGTCTATAATGTTCTTCATTTTATGAAGAATCCTTCTTTGTACAATCATCTCCAAAGGTTCTAGAGGAGTCCCCAGAACTGAGCCAGCCTTCTTTATGAGCTTGTTGATCTTTTTTAAGTCACTTTCTACTGACCACCTGGTCAGACACACAACCCTTCAGTCTCACAAACTGTGGTCTGCTTGTCAGGTAGTCTTTGATCCAGGTGATTGTTGAGGCCTCAACTGAGATATTTCAGGTCTTTAATTGTTTTAATACTGATGATTATGGCATATAGCTCATGAAAACCCAAAATGCCTGTCCCAAAAAATTAGCATATCATGAAAAGGTTCTCTAAACAAGCTATTAACCTAACCATCTGAATCAACGACGTAACTCTAAACACATGCAAAAGATTCCTGAGGCTTTTATAAACTCCCAGCCTTGTTCATTACTCAAAACCGCAATCATGGGTAAGACTGCCGACCTGACTGCTGTCCAGAAGGCCATCATTGACACCCTCAAGCAAGAGGATAAGACACAGAAAGAAATTGCTGAATGAATAGGCTGTTCCCAGAGTGCTGTATCAAGGCACCTCAGTGGGAAGTCTGTGGGAAGGGAAAAGTGTGGCAGAAAACGCTGCACAACGAGAAGAGGTGACCGGACCCTGAGGAGGATTGTGGAGAAGGGCCAATTCCAGACCTTGGTGGACCTGCGGAAGCAGTGGACTGAGTCTGGAGTAGAAACATCCAGAGCCACCGTGCACAGGCGTGTGCAGGAAATGGGCTACAAGTGCCGCATTCCCCAGGTCAAGACACTTTTGAACCAGAAACAGTGGCAGAAGCGCCTGACCTGGGCTACAGAGAAGCAGCACAGGACTGTTGTTCAGTGGTCCAAAGTACTTTTTTCGGATGAAAGCAAATTTTGCATGTCATTCGGAAATCAAGGTGCCAGAGTCTGGAGGAAGACTGGGGAGAAGGAAATGCCAAAATGCCAGAAGTCCAGTGTGAAGCACCCACAGTCAGTGATGGTCTGGGGTGCCATGTCAGCTGCTGGTGTTGGTCCACTGTGTTTTATCAAGGACAGGATCAATGCAGCTAGCTATCAGGAGATTTTGGAGCACTTCATGCATCCATCTGCTGAAAAGCTTTATGGAGATGAAGATTTCCTTTTTCAGCACAACCTGGCACCTGCTCACAGTGCCAAAACCACTGGTAAATGGTTTACTGACCATGGTATTACTGTGCTCAATTGGCCTGCCAACTCTCCTGACCTGAACCCCATAGAGAACCTGTGGGATATTGTGAAGAGAAAGTTGAGAGAACAAGACCCAACACTCTGGATGAGCTTAAGGCCGCTATCGAAGCATCCTGGGCCTCCATAACACCTCAGCAGTGCCACAGGCTGATTGCCTCCATGCCACGCCGCATTGAAGCAGTCATTCATGCAAAAGGATTCCAGACCAAGTATTGAGTGCATAACTGAACA
>NC_056502.1:53619552-53623428 GCF_014905685.2 Nematolebias whitei
TGTTTCACAGTTGATTTAAAATGAGTAGTTCACTTCAACATTTAAAATGGTTTGAACTAAACACACTTTTGATTATCAAGATATTGTAAAATAGTAATGATAATAAAAAAGAGAGTGTTCTTTCAATTGATCAGTGCAGGACACACTTAGAAAGTCTCTGGATGAACTTAATTTGTGTTTCTGGACTCCAATCAATGAAATAACAGTTCTTGTCCCAGGAAGGCCCTCGGGGCCAGATTTTGACCTGAGGCTTAGTTCACTACAGTCCCCCCTTTGGAAATCATCGCCTGTCCATGGTGATGAATTCCAACATGAACTTACGCCTTTGAATGTCCTTGAGCTTGATGTAATCCAGCAAGGGAAAACAAAAGTCAAAGAAGGTAATCCCACAATGTTTTTGGTAATTCCATTGTGTTGTTGGTAATTCCATAATGTTGTTGGTAAATCCATTGTAGCAATGCTTTAACCCCTTGGAAACAAAGTCTGTAATCCATTGGAAAAAGTCATATAATCCACAACGATAAATCCACAACGAATGGAGGTGTTGATTGATCAGCATACAGAGGGGTTCCCTTGATTGAACTGAAGATGCGGCCACTGGATGAAGAGTGGAGACCAACGTAAGATTGCAGGTCTCCACTCAGGTCATCACAAAAAAAAAAAAAAAAAAAGGATTGCAGGTCTCCTCCAGCGAAGGTCGTCTCTAGGTGACGTCCAGTCGGTGTCGTTCTGGTTCAATGTGTCATGCAATTATGTGGTTTAAGGTGGGCTTATGAAGGGGATTTTACATAAGGCCTTAACCTATATGCACCTGGTGTGTAAGCTATTATGATTGGGAACAGCTACAGCTACCAGTTAAAGGGTGGAACATGCTGAAAAGGGTAACTATAGGGGTTTATACCTATAGAAGGGCATTCCAAACTATTTTTCCATTCCTAACTTGGTTTAAGTTAGCTTTACATGGCAAAATATATCCTGATGCATGCTCAATAAACAGCACCTCAGACTGAGGAAGTCTCTTGGATGAGAGACGAAACGTTTCTAGATTTTTTTGCTTTGTTTTGTTTTTTGGTTGTTTTTTTTTTTTTTTTGAATGTCCAGAGGACCAGATTGAACTTTTTTGGATGGCAAAATATAGTTTGGTTCAATTGTCTGTTGTCCTTTAGACGAACGACTTGAGATTGGGTGTTTGGTTTCCCCATAAATGTTTTTGGAGTCTATGGCGAGACTCATCAAAAAGAATTAGCTATCCCCCCGAATAGAATTGTTCGAGTAGGTTCGGCTTAAGCGTTGTGAGACCAATGTAGATTATGGTACTTAAGGTAGCATTAATCTACATTGACTCCGCAAAGATTACATTTTAACAAATGAACTGCATGTTGGCATAGTTAAAGGCCTCTTAGTCTCTAACTCAACTACACACAAAATTCATTCTTGCTTGGGGTGTTCAGAAACAATACCAAAAACCAATTAAAACGATGTCTCAACATCGACAAAAACAGTGACTAAGCAACCAGTAAAACAACGTTTCAACATTGACAAAAGTAGTGATTAAGCAACTAGAAAACGACGTTTCGGTGTGTCACTCACTCTGAATGTCAGATTTGATCACGTTATCGCGTCTGGTAACATTACCCTAACTGGCGTCACCCCCCCTTCGGTCATGGGAGACCGCGAACACGGGTGAGGACGTCGCTCCATGAGCTAAAGTTAGGTTGTCCTTGAGTAGTTTTAACTGTTTGCGCAGCTGAAAGAGGACTTTAAGGTCTGGATTGGAATCCAGTTCGCCTATCGATGGAGTGTATTTGTCTGGGTCAGTCAGATACAGTATCATCGAGTTAATTGCAGGATCCAACTTCTGAAGTTGGATGATGTCTGGGTCAGTTGAAAATGATTTTTCATATTTTAAAAGAACTTGGCGAAGTTTGTCCCTTTCTTCATCAGATGTCAGAGCGTCGGCTTGGGCGACCACCTGTTCAATCTGTGATGAGACTGATAAGGGTTCTTGCTCTTTGGGGAGCTCCAACGAATCCCTTTCTGAGTCGTCGGACCTGTCTATGAGTAAGACACCATAGGTTTGAGGTCCTTGGTCGACGTCATCGGTTGAGAAAAGAGCTATGGCCTGTGTTGGTTTTGTGAACCATACTGGCCCAGTTTCTTGACTCGGTACCAGGTTATCTGGGAGTCCTCCCAGAAATGGAATGCCTAGTTCAAAATCATGAAAATCAGTGGAAATCAACCATCCTAGCATAGTGTTTTTTGGGATCAGCACCTCATCCGTGCCTGTGTTACACACAGCAACAGATGTGGTCCTGGAGTCAAGGCTCACTTGGTTTGTGGCTTCCATGGACAGTCCCAAGTTGAAAAACGCAGGAGAAGGTTGAAAATATGCCTGTTTATGGCTAATAGCTTGTCCAGCTATGATGTGGATTCGCACCATTAGGTTAATCACCTGAGGTGGTACTGTGGTGGTTTGGTTGTTAGCAACCTGGCAGACCTCTGGAATGGTCTGCCCAGCCTTAAGGTTTGCTGTGTCTAGCACAGGAGGATCCTTTGTGGCTGGTTTTAGAGACCACAGCACCTTGTTGATGGTGTCCAAGTGGACACCCAACCTTACCAAAATGTCAGAGCCTATGTAGGTTGCATGTGGTAAGTTTTGGATCATGAGAAACGGGTGAACCAGTTCTCGTTGGTTCCAGTTCAGTTTTAGGTTAATGACTCCTTCAGCAGTCAATACATGTGAACTATTGGGAACTAATGGAAAGCGGAAAGCTTTTTTAATTAGTTCTAGATTCACTTGTTTGTGAACCAAGGTTTCATAGAAAGCTCGGTTAATTGCTGATTTATCTGTCCACAGAGACAGAACAGCATCGTTGGTGTGGGACCCTTGGATCTCTACACCTTTAACTACCAGTGGTAGGTAGTGTTTGGTGGACTCTGACTGTTCCAGCTCACAGAGGAGGCTGTCCTGTTGAGTCAGAGTTTGGACCACCGGGTGGGTCTCTTTGGTTTCACATGATTTCAAAGGAATACTCACCGGGCTCGTGTCATCGGCTGAGGAGTCCTTTGTGCCCTCCGCGGTACCTGCTGTTAGGCAGTCTGTGTTACACTCCGGAGGCATTTGTATTGGCAGTGGTTTGCTCACTTTTGCCCACATCGTTTGATCACCATAATCTATAATCGCGTTGAAGCGATTTATAAAATCCTGGCCAACCAAAAATGGGAATGAGTCAACACTGGACACGTGTACCGGGTGGTATAGTGTCATTCTGCCAACCTGCATGTGAACCATTGCTATAGCTGTCAGGGTTGTCCTCTTCTCTGAGAGACCCTGCATTTCTATAGCACATTCTGTGAGAGGTATTATCCTGTTAACACCGGCAGCGGCTGTCCTCAGCTCCTCGAACAGTTTAGCTGACATAATTGTTATGTCTGCCCCACCGTCCAGTAGTGCTTCATGTGTGAGGACTCCTTCGAGTGTTACTGACAGGTACGCCTTCTTGGCGACCCCCCTTCTGATAAAGTTACACAGAAACCTCTTAGGTTTTTTCTGACGTTTCTTCACACGTTCAGCCTTGTCTGTGTAATCTTGGTTTGTCTGAACCGTCAGCACAGCAGTAGCTGTTTTTGAGTGTTCAGCTTGCGATGACTCGTCATCGTTTGTGTGTGAGTTTACCCCCCCCCTTCTTCCGATGAGGGGTTGTTGGAGGCAACAACAACAATGTCTTGGTGTGTTCCACCGACATCTGTGATGTTGTCATTCGCGCCCTCCGATGTAATAGTAATTACATCACTGCATAGTGTTCCAGGTTGGTTTCCCGTGTCAGTGTGTTTCAAAGTTTCTAAAAACCTGCGTAGTTTCTCTGTCTCTTCCGA
>NC_056502.1:53623528-53623700 GCF_014905685.2 Nematolebias whitei
AACAGTACTATACCATGAGAGGTGATATGCTCCAGCGATGAGTCACAATGGGCTGCAGCCTTTTGTAGATGGAGAGGCTCATCAGGCTGATGACCGCCAGGTGTTGTTAATCAGCGGCCATCAGCTAGGCAGGCTGCAGGCAGTGGGACCCTTACAGTACCCCCCCCCCCCC
>NC_056502.1:53623800-53624663 GCF_014905685.2 Nematolebias whitei
CCCCCCCCCCCCCCCCTCAAGAATCGCCTCCAGGCGACCTGAGACGCTTCTCGGGGTGGTCCCTGAAAAACCTGGAGATGAGGCTGGGATCGAGGATAAAGGATCTGGGGATCCATGACCTCTCCTCAGGACTGTACCCCTCCCAATCGACCAGGTACTGGAAACCCCTACCCCTGCGTCGCACGTCCAGGATGGATCTGACGGTGAACGCAGGGTGGTTGTCGATCAGGTGGGGTGGCGGGGGGGGGGGGTCAGAAGGGTGGCACAAGGGACTGAGGGAGACGGGCTTGACCTGGGAGACATGAAAGGTTGGGTGAATCCTCATGGCCCTGGGGATTTGGAGACGAACCGCAGAGGGGTTGATGATGCAGGTAATGGGGAAGGGCCCAATGAAGCTGGGAGCCAGCTTGCGGGAGGTGTCCCGCAGTTTGATGTCCCTAGTGGACAACCAAACCTGCTGGCCGACCTGGTAGGCGGGTGTCGCTGAACGGTGGCGGTCCGCGAACCGTTTTGCCTGGGCCACAGTTCTAAGGAGGGCCACCCTGGCCTGGCGCCAGACGTGACGACAACGCCGGAAGTGGTGCTGCACGGATGGGACCGAGCAGTCGATCTCTAGACTGGGAAAGAGAGGGGGAAGGTAGCCAAGGGAGGCCTCGAAGGGGGACATACCAGTAGCAGAGGAACGGTGGGAGTTGTGGGCGTATTCTACCCAAACCAGATGTTGACTCCATGATGATGGGTTGGACTCGACCAGGCAATGCAGGGTGGACTCCAACTCCTGATTGCAGTGCTCAGCTTGTCCATTAGCCTGAGAATGGTAGCCGGAGGTAAGGCTAACGGACGCCCCGAGCGACTTGCAAAAG
>NC_056502.1:53624763-53635346 GCF_014905685.2 Nematolebias whitei
GTGAAACGATGTTTCTAGATGCTTAGTCACTACTCTTGTCGGTGTTGGAACGTTGTTTAGTTGATTTTGGTTGTTTCTGAAGGAAGAATGAATCTTGTGTGTAGTTAAGTTAGAGACTAAGAAACCTTTAACCATGCCAACATGCAGTTCATTCACTAAATTGCAATCTTTGCGGAGTCAATGTATATTATTGCTACCTTGAGTACCATAATCTACATTGATCTCACAACGCTTAAGCCGAACCTACTCGAACAATTCTATTCGGGGGGATAGCTAATTCTTTTTGATAAGTCTCGCCATAGACTTCCAAAACATTTATGGGAAAACCAAACACCCAATCTCAAGTCGTTCGTCTAAAAGACAACAGACAACTACACCAAACTATATTTTACCATGTAAAGCTAACTTAAACCAAGTTAGAAATGAAAAATAGTTTGGAACACTTTTCTATAGGCATAAACCCCTGTAGTACCCCTTTTCAGCATTCTCCACCCCTTAACTGGTAGATGTAGCTGTTCCCAACCATAATAGCTTACACACCAGGTGCATATAGTTTAAGACCTTATGTAAAATCCCCTTCATAAGCCCACCTTAAACCACATAATTGCATGACACATTGAACCAGAACGGCACAGGCTGGACGTCGCTGGAGACAACCTTCGCTGGAGGCGACCTGCAATCCTGACGTTGGTCTCAACTCTTCATCCAGTGGCCGCTTCTTCAGTTCAATCCAAGGGAACCCCTCTGTATGCTGATTAATCAACACTTCCAATCGCTGTGGATTTACCGTTGTGGATTATATGACTTTTTCCAATGGATTACAGACTCTGTTTCCAGGGGGTTAAAGCATTGCTACAATGGGATTATCGAGACGATATGGGATTATAATAAACACAATGGAATACCAAGAACATTGTGGAATTACCTTGACTTTGTTTCCTTGCTGGATTACTTCTGACTTTGGTCTTCCTTGAAGGATTACTTCTGACTTTGGTCTTGCTTGCGGGATTACATCAAGCTCAAGGACATTTGAAGGTCTAAGTTCACGGTTGGAATTCATCCCCATGGACAGGTGATGATTTCCAAAGGGGGGACTGTAGTGAACCAGATGACCTCAAATCTACCAGATGGACAGAGACTGTTATTTTCATTGATTTGAATAAGTCTGAGCCATCTGATGAACTTTCTTTCTTGAATTAATCAAGCAGAAAAGACAATCCTCTATAATCATTACTGTCTTACAAATGTTTTGATAATCAAATTGTGTTAGTTCACTCAATGCTTTACAGGTTGAAAAGAACTACTCATTTTTATTTTACATAAACAGTAAGTAATGATTTTTATTCCTCATTCCAAGAAGAAATCACCTGAATATGCATTTCTTGATTTTCTGTCTGAAATGAGCAAGCTGTCGTAAGTATGTGAAAGGTTGGTTTTCGGTCAACTAAAATGTTTACCGAGAAAGATGTCATGTTTAAACTTTTTCAGAAGATTACCAAGAGTTGACTCCACGAAGTCTGCTGTTGCTGCAATAATCTTTTCTGTATGTGAAAACAAATTTCATTCTCTGACCTCGACTGTTGATAAACACCTTACGTCAAAACCACTCCTCTTTCTGGTCCTTCCACGAATCAGAAAGCTCTAAATTGAACAGGAAGTCGACCCAAATAAAATGTGGCAACTTCCCAGTTCATGTTAGATGGAGATTGAGAGTGCAGCCGGTTCTGAAAGTTTCAGAGCAATGAAGAGTCCAAGAGAGCAATGAAGAATCCAGAGGTTTTTGGGATTATAATTCTGTTTTGAGCTAACTACGCACGACTCTCTGAAGGTTTGGTAGTTCTCGACGGAGACGCTGAAACGAGTCAGAAAGGAACTACTCCGACGCTGATTCATCATCAACAGGTAGATGGTTCTATTTTGACCAAGTGTACCGTGAGAAGCTGAGATCGGACGGAGCGTGCAATTTCTGGTTAAACAGATTAAATTTCCCTCACATATTTCCTCTGTAAGATAAATCTCAATTTACTCTTAAACTCACCTCTCTCTCATAAATCAGTGCAGATATTTTTAGAAATATCTGAAGCAAAGTCCTCAAATCACCGCCGAGTGATTTGAAGTTCATTATTTGTGAAACTGTCTGTTATTATTTTCATATTTTGCCAAATTAATGTAAATGTTTGATGTTAAACTTTGATTCTGAAAATAAATGATTCCATTCATTTGATGGGTCAAAGGTAATAACGTCTCTTGTTCGCATTCCTTTAAATTCAATGCACGGCATTACACAGTCAGAAAGATGAAGAACTCGTGAAAAGTATGCATAAATATATATCCATATATTTGTCATACAACAAGTGACACGTACCTCACGTGACTCACTACAACATCACACGCAGTCTCGGCAACAGCATTGGGTTGAATGTAAACAGTTGCCAAAATAACACTGGTGAACTATTTTGGCAAATAATATGGAAGACAACTTAGTGCTAACAGTTCAATATCTGGACTGCAGAAACGACACTTCACAGTAATCGATCAACCTTTATTTAGACAGGTAAATCCCACTGAGCCTCGAGGACTCATTTACAAGAGAGACCTGATTTCAACAAAGAAAGATGACAACAATGGACAACAGCAACAACAATAAACAATTATAAAAAGTCATACTGCAGGTTTTTTTTTTTTGTTTGTTTTTGTTTTTTTTACAAATTGGATGGCTAAAAGGAAAAGGTAACAAAAAAAAACAGCTAGATTCTAAGGCGAATGTAGAAAACTAAAAATAGGAACATGTCTGCATTGGTCCCTGCCAGGAGTCCAACAGATTCTTAAAGCCACTTAGAGAAGTCAAGGTCGAGAGCTTCAAATCTTTTTGTAAGATATTCCAGGAAACAGGAGCGGAATAGGAGAAGGCCCTTTTGCCTAGTTAAGTCCTCATTGAGGGAACACTGCAGGTAAGAATGTCCTGAGAGCGCACTCCGTAGCTGCACTCACGCAGAGACATGTAGGAGGAGATGTATGAAGGCAACAGACCAAGAAGCGATTTAAAGATGAAAATGTACCAGTGAGAGAGTCTGCGTGAAGTTAATGATGTCCAGTTAACCAGTGAATACAGGGTGCAGTGGTGGGTACGATAATCACAGCCAGTTATGAATCTTAGTGCACCATGATAGACAGCATCCAACATCTGCAGGGTTCTTGTAGGAGCGTTCATGTAAATAATGTCACCGTAATCAATGGAGGGAAAGAAAGTCACAGAAACAAGGCGTTTTCTAGCATTCAGGGTTAGACAGGATCTGTTTCTGAAAAAGAAACCCAGTTTAACTTTCAGTTTCTTTACCAAGTTTTCCACATGGAGCTTAAAAGAGAGATGTGAGTCGACCAAGATACACAAATATTTATAGGAATCAACAAACTCAATGGGGACACCATTTGAGGATAAAATCGGAGGAAGAACTGCTGGGACCAACTTCCTATTTGAAAAAAGCATCCATTTGGTTTTGTCGGCATTTAGGACAAGTTTGAGGCGGAACATATCTGTCTGGATGCAGTTGAATGCAGATTTCAAAAGCTGGAAAGCCTTAGCAACAGTTTTAGCTCGACAATAAACAACTGTTTCATCAGCATAGAAATGTATGGATGCATTAGGGATGTTTTTACCTACATTATGTATGTAAATTGTAAAGAGGGTGGGTCCTAAGACTGAGCCTTGTGGTACACCATTGTTGACTGTTAAATAACTGGAGGAAGTACCATTATGTTGAACACATTGCCTCCGGTCTGAAAGATAGTTAGAGAACCAACCAATGGTGTGATCTGAGAAACCGATTTCTGAGAGTTTATGACAAAAGATGTTCTGATCCACAGTGTCAAAAGCTTTAGACAGGTCTAAGAAAAGTGCAGCACAATAATCCTTAGCATCCAGTGCTTCAACAACATCATTAAGAACCTTCAGTGAGGCAGTGGTTGTGCTGTGTTGTTTCCTGAAACCAGATTGATGTGGAGGTAAGATGTTAAATGAGTCCAGGTAATTTTTGATTTGAGAGTTTATCAGTTTTTCTAGAACCTTGGCTAAAATGCAGAGTTTAGAGATTGGTCGATAGTTGTTCAGTGAGGTGGGGTCACCTCCCTTCAGCAAAGGAAGAACAAAGGCTGTTTCCAAGTGTCTAAGATGGAGTTTTGTCTTATGGAGAGATTGAAGATGTGGGTCACAGGGACTGTGATGATATGAGCAGCCAGCCTTAAGAAATAAGGTGGAAGTTCATCTGGATCTGCAGATTTTTTAGGATCAAGGTCTTTTATTAGTTTATTGACCTCACTGACTGAGAATGGAGAAAAAGAGAAGGTGTGATTAACTGAGGATTGACTTGAAGGAGAGATTTGATTTGTAGAAGTTTGGTTATTAAGTGAAGTGGCTGATTTTCCATTAGTTACTGTGTCAAATAAAGAACTAGAAGCAACAAAATGTTTGTTGAAACAGTTCAGGATCTCGTGCTTATTTGACACAGGAACAGAGTTAACGAGAAGTTGTGTTGGGAGGTCAGATGATTGGGGGGTGCCTGAGAGAGATTTGATGGTTTTACAGAATCTGTTAGGGTCATTTAGATTTTTGGAGGTCTGAGATAAGAAATAGTTGCGTTTTGCTGCTTTAACAGCAGTTGTACATTTATTCCTCATCTGTCGAAAACTCAACCAATCAGTGTCTGAGTCAGATTTTCTCGCCGTGGCCCAAAGATGATCTCTCCTGTGCAGGAGGTCAGCTAGCTCTGGAGTAAACCAGGGGCTGTCTCGTCCCTTTATTCTGAACTGACGAAAAGGAGCATGTTTGTTCACAAAATAAATGAAACTCTTATGAAAATAGTTCCAAGCGGAGTTCACGTCATCAGTTAACAGAATATGATGCCAGTCAAAGTGAGACAGATCCCAGAGGAATGACTGTTTACAAAAACGTTTCAGATCCCTTTTTTGAATTAATCTGGGCTTAGAAGGTGGAAGTTCAATATCTCTCAAAGCAGTTGTCACACAATGATCACTCAAAAGATCAGCGAATACACCTGTACCAGGGAATTTGTGAGGCATATTAGTTAGAAATAGGTCTAAGATGGAGGATTTTTCAGGACGGTTTTTGTTTAATCTAGTGGGAGAGTCAATCAATTGGGTAAGATTGAGAGGCAGGCAACATTCTTTGAATTTATCACAGAGGGGGGTCGACTTACACCAATCAATGTTGAGGTCTCCAGCCAAAAGGATCTCTTTGAATTTTAAATTACCAAGAAATTCCATCAGGGAGGACAGAGCCTCAGGTGTTGCTGAAGGTGGGCGGTAACAACAGACTACAGTTAAGATCTGGCCTCCATTCAAGATGATGTCTACAGACAAGGCTTCAAACTGGTTTGGAATTGTTTTAGAAGACACAGGACTAGCAACCAAAGAATCTCTGATGTAAACAGCGACCCCCCCCCCCCTTTTTTTTTGACGATCACAGCGGTAGATGTTAAATCCATTGATTGCCAGGTCATTATTGAGTACAAATTTGTTGAGCCAGGTTTCAGAGATGAAGATAACATCTGCCCCAGAAGAACTGACCAGAATTTTCAAGGCATCAAGTTTTCTCAGAAGGCTATGTGCGTTTACATGCAGAAAATGAAGCCCTGACACATTCTTAAAGTCATTTAAGTTTCAGACCATAAAACATCACAGTTCAAATGGGCAAACAACCCCCACGAGGTGGCCCAACTGCAGTTTAAGTTGGGCTGAGGGGGGCTCCGGCCCCCCAGTGAGGATGGATGGATGCTCCCATGGGAAACAGAAGCTGGGTCCAGAATCAACAGGCCGAAACAGAAACTGATAATTCGCAGCAAATAGCAGAGCGAGCTGCCAGAAAATCCTCCTGAAGTGAAAGGCATGATCCTGCTCATTTCAGGTCAACAGGGGCCAACAGCGTGATCCGGAATAAAATTAATTATTATCCAGGTGAGTTTGGATGGAGGCCTGCAGCAACTCCGATACAAACTCCGAACTTCTCTCAAGCACCACGCAGCCCTGCTCCTCCACGCTGCTCCTTCACGCTGCTCCTCTGCTTCTCTGCACGACACCTCCGCACCCGACAGCACGAGAGGCACCCCCGGTGAAAAATGAGACTGACCGGAGAGGCTGAGGCTGAAGTCGACACTGGTCCGGTCCGATTCTGCTCCAGTCCGGCTCTGACGCTCCACAGCACGAGAGAGAGTAACATGTCCAGGATTACACCATCTGTTGTTCACAAGCACTGCCAACCCACCTCCTTTCCTTTTGCCACTCCTCTTTAAATCTCTATCTGCTCATATGGTCAGAAAGCCTGGCAAGGAATCGCTGGAGTCGGGGATATGATCCTGCAGCCATGTCTCAGTGAAACACATAACACTGCATTCTCGATACTCTAGATGAGTCCTTGTTAGGGCTTGAAGTTCATCCAACTTGTTTCCCAGCGATCTCACATTGCCCATCATGACTGATGGAAGAGATGGTTTAAACTTCATTCTTCTCTCTTTCTCCCTCTTCTTTGCTCCTGCTCTGCATCCACAATGCCTCTTTTTCAACTCATTTGGGATTTTAGGCTGTAGTTGAGATATTATTTGAGCTTTGGAGATGTTAATCAGCTGCTCCCGGTTGTAAAAAAACAACCTTGTTGTTATGGTTACGCATCATAACAAATGTCCAAAAGCAAAGATATTTCTGTAAAAATCCTTCCAGCTTCACAGCATCTGACACCAGAGGAAATAATCATCCAAATAAAAAAGTGATTTATATCCAGAAAAAAGAGGAATTAAAGTTTTCAAAAGTAATATCGCAGAATGAAAGTAACAGAGCTACTCAAACATGCAGCCACATTGAGCGGCACAATTCTAGAACACATAAAACAAATCTAGAACAAATAAAACAAATCTAGCAAATTCTCCACTGAGTCCAAAGGGGACCATCAGTCCAAAACAATCAATCACCATGCATAGTAATCAAATGTTTTAGGCCTGGTGGCCAACTTACTATTCACAGAAACAGCCTAGGAACACCAAGGCCAAAATGGTTCAGAAAAAAAAAAGGTTTGTAAGCTCAATCATCCAGGTAGATAAATGTACTATCGGAAATTTCACCAGGACTCCTAAAATGCTAAAATGCTCTTAACTGGGACCCTGTGTACAAATTTTCATTCCATGTGGTGCGAATGACAAATAAACTCTGACTCTGACTCTGAGAAGCACCGACAACCTTGTGGCCACAGCTCAAGGCAGCTACCTCAACAAGCGAGGCGCGGAACATGGCCCACTCTGACTCAATGTCCCCCACCTCAGCTGGGATGCGGTTAAAGCTCTCTGGAAGGTGTGAGTTGAAGGTCTCTCTGATGGGTTATTCTGCCAGGCATTCCCAGCAAACCCTCACTACACATTTGGGTCTACCAGGTCTGTCTGGCATCTTCCCCTGCCATCTGATCCAACTCACCACCAGGTGGTGATCAGTTGACAGCTCAGCTCCTCTCTTCACCGAAGTGTCCAAAACAAATGGCCACAAATCAGATGACATGACCATGAATGAATGTTCTAGAATTGCACTGTTTGGGGTGGCTGCATGTTGGAGTAGCTTTGTTACATTTATTTTGAGTTATTGCTTTTGAAATCTTTAATTCCTCTATTTTCTGGATGTAAATCGCTCTTTTCAGATGATTATTTCCTCTGGTATCAGCTGCTGTGCATCTGGAAGGATTTTTACTGAAAATATTACTTTTGGGCATTTGTTATGATGCATAACCATGGCAACAAGGTGTTTTTAACAACCAGGAGCAGCTTATTAACATCTCAAAAGCTTAAATACCTCAACTACAGCCCCCAATCCCAAATGAGTTAAAAAGGAGGCGCCGTGGACAAATTCTTGTCAACCTGGCAGTGGTGCTCAAGTACCTGACCACCGAGATCCTGGAACTGGTGGAAAACTCAGCTTGTGACACCGGGAGGACCCGGATCATCCCCCGGAACCTTCAGAACCTTCAGCTGTCTGTCCATGGTGACAAGCTTGGCATGCTGTTAGGAGAATGGTAAATGGTAAATGGACTGTACTTATATAGCGCCTTTCTATCTTATTTCAAGATATTCAAAGCGCTTTTCACTACAATCTGTGCCTCATTTACCCATTCATACAGCACTCAACTAGATCTCTACAAAGCTAATTGAACAAATCATTCTAATGAGACTAATCAGTGCTTTAAATCACATTCATACACTGATGGGACACACATCAGAGGCTATGAGGGGTTTAGTGTCTTGCCCAGGGACACTTCGACATGTGACTGCTGGTGGATTCGAACCCCAACTCTTGCATTAGAGGATGACTGCTCTAACCACTCAGCCACAGCCGCCCCAGAAGTGAACAGTTCAGGGAGGAATTTTGCCTGGCATTCAAGCAGGCCCACCGGATCTGACAGCAAGTTGAATCCAGGTGGACGGATTGGTATCTGTGGCCAGATTCTTCAGATTTGCTGCAAGAGATCCTTCCTGCCCACAGCTATCAGCATCTATAACTCTTGAATGGAACCAGCATGATGAGCTACAACAACACTTAATTTTCCTCTGGGATTAATAAAGTATTTTTGAAATTAATTGAATTGAATTGAATTTGAAATCAGTCTTTGATTTACAACCTAGGGCATCCTGGTGCCAAGGGCGCTTATGGACACCCTTATGTTCGAACATGGTGTCACTTCCTGTTTGCCTGTTGGTAGCTCGAGTGAATTGTTTGCTCGAGTCGTCTCTATTTTCAATTCAATTCAATTCAATAATACTTTATTAATCCCAAAGGGAAATTAGTTTGTTGTTGTAACTCGTTATCCTCATTTCATTAAGAGATGTTATAGATGCTGAGGCTGTAGACAGGAAGGATCTCTTGTAAAGGTCCATCCCACAGTGGATCCTAAGAAACTGGCTGCAGATGCCGTCCGATCCGTCCACCCAGACTCGGCTGCCCTCTCGGTTCCCCTGGACTGTAGGACCACCTGAATGCCAGGCAGAACTTCTCCCAGAGCGATGGCCACTCCTCCCAGCAGTCTGCCGAGCTCCTCATAGCTGCGGACAGCCAACTGTAGGTGCTGAGGGACAATCCTGTCCTTCCGCTGTCATGAGCCGTATTTCCTGTTAGTTCCAGGATCTCAGTGGTCAGGCACTCTAGCACAGCTGGCAGGTAGATGAGAATGCATCCACATAACATCCTTTTCAACTCATTTGAGAGTTGGGACCATAGTTGAGATATTAGTTGAGCTTTTGAGATGTTAATCAGCTGCTGTTGTAGAAAACTGCCTTGTTGCCATGGTTACGCATCATAACAAATGTCCAAAGCCAAAAAAGTTTCAGTAAAAATCCTTCCAGCTGCACGGCATCTGATACCAGAGGAAACAATAATCCAAAAAATATGATTTACATCCAGAAAAAAAAAACAGGAATTAAAGTTTCCAAAAGCAAAATCTCAGAATGAAAGTAACAGAGCTGCTCCAACATGCAGCCACCTGGAGCGGCGCAATTCAAGATTTTATTTTATTTTTTTTCTGGATTTATCCGTCTTTTGCACAGTTTTTCATTCTAATTCACAAACACACTTAGTATAGTTGTTTTTCTGCTGTTGGATAGTGCTTAAAACACCTTTTATCTTTCAAAACTTCTCGGTTTTTATGGGTGTATTTGGCTCTGCTAGCTCTTGTTAGTGTTAGCTTAGCATGGCTGCTGCTTCTCTCCCAGATTCCTCTGTTCTCTCTTGCTCCGTGTGTCAGATGTTTAGTTACTCCTCTGCCTCCTTTAGTGGTAATGATACATGTAACAAATGTAGTCTTATGGTAGCTTTGGAGGAGAGCCTGTCTGAACTGGAAGCTCGGCTCCACGCTGTAGAAAAACCAGTAGCTAGCCAAGTCCCCTTAGACAGCGTGGAACCACAGAGGCTAGCTCCCGTTAGCGGTCCTCCAGCAGACCCCGAGTAGCCGGGACCCAGGCCGGCTGGGTGACGATCCGGAGCAAGCGTAGTGCTAAGGCTAAGCCCCCAGTTCACCACCGACCCGTTCACGTTTCAAATCGATTTTCCTCGCTCAGTGACACACCCGCTGAGAAGCAGACCCTGGTTATTGGCAGCTTCATAGTCCCAAATGGCCATAGTCAAATGCATTCCAGGGGCCAGAGTGGGCGACATAGAATCTTATCTGAAACGGCTGACTAAGGCTAAGGCTAAATACGGTAAGATTGTTATTCACGTTGGCAGTAATGACTAGGGGTTGAATGACTACATAATTTTAAAACTCGACATTAACATAATAAAACTCGAGTAGAACTCGAGTACTTGATGACATCATAGGATCTAAAGATACAAAAATAAATAAATAAATAAAACTGCAAAAAAGGTAATTATTTACAAAAAAAGACCAATAAATCATTGGGAGCATATATTATGCTCCTACCATTTATCATACAGCAAATAAGTCACAGGAAAAACTAAACTATTAGTTTTTATTATTAAGCTGCAAATGTGAAGAAACGTGTAGCACGTCAAAAACGAAACTAAAAACAGGGGGGGGGGGGGGG